>NC_064850.1:100932771-101234141 GCF_024139225.1 Suncus etruscus | reverse complement strand
ACCAGTGCTGTAACATATGAGCTAAACTAAATTAAAATTTAAAATATATAGGGCCAGAGAGATAGCACAGTGCAGTAGGGCATTTGCCCTGCATGCAGTCAAACAAGGGTTCAAATCCCAGCATCCCATGTGGTCCCTCGAGCTTGCCAGGAGCGATATCTGAGTGCAGAATCAGGATTAACTCCTGAGCGCTGCTGGGTGTGACCCAAAAATCAAAGAAAAAAATCTTAAATATATAATCTATTTTATTTCCCTGATTCAGAGAGAAAGCATGTTTATTGTCAGTTCTCTAGTACCCTTCTCTGTCTCTCATGATCACTCTGCCTTCTTCTATTCTACTTACATAGCTCTATCTTCCATGTTTACAGATGAATATATATATTTTATTTTCTATTAAAATATTATTTCATGCACTATTTTAAGAGTACTTCCAAATATACATTTAAATTATCTGTTGTGAGATCTATAACTCCTATCTAACAAATAATTTAAAACATCATTAAATTTAGCATATTGAAAGGCATTCTAAAACTAGAATTTATTATTAAAAGACATGTTGCATGAGGGAAGTTACTTAAAGTTTCTCAAAGCCATTCATGATATCTAAGGAATTTGCCTAACCTATATTATGCAAATGATGCTACACTAGGAAGTTATTTGATTCACATTAACCTGTGTACCAAATGAGAAGGAAGGATTCAAAATTTTTTAATCTCTGCTTGTTTATTAACATAATTATTTCTAATAAAATATTAAAAATCATGCACATTAACTTTTTATCTACCCTAAATTATATTTAAATGCAATGTCTAAAATATCTACACCCTATTAACTATTGAGAAAAGCTTTTTAACAATTGTGCACAATAAATATTTTGTTCTTTGTACTAGCAGATGAACTCTTTTAAAACAGCATTTTGAATCTGAGCAGAAATTTGACTCACTGAACAATAGATTGCAGTGTGTTTTTGTAACAGCATCTATTTATAATTTTTATAGGACTGTAGTCACCCATGTGCTCCATGATTACCTACAGAAAAATATCTAGATGGTGCCAGAGAGGTAGTACAGACGATAGGCATAGTGTTTGCTTTGAGCACATCTGACCAGGATTTGATTCCTGGCAGCTCATGTTTCCTA
Source organism: Suncus etruscus (assembly GCF_024139225.1). Lineage (NCBI taxonomy): Eukaryota > Metazoa > Chordata > Mammalia > Eulipotyphla > Soricidae > Suncus > Suncus etruscus. The sequence goes on along the minus strand of NC_064850.1, from coordinate 101,233,002 downwards.
GAGTACCAAGACTGATTCTTGAGAGAAAACATGGGAGTAAGCCTTCAGCACAGCTGGGTGTGGCAAAATAAATAAATAAATAAATAAATAAATAAATAAATAAAAGAGAGAGAGAAATTGTAAAGAAAAACTACCCAGAAGACCGTTAAAAAGTTATTTTTGCTTAAAATCACAAGTTTAGAGATGCTATTTTTATACTAATAATAAAGTAAACTATATTATAAAATTTTCCATATTTTTAAAGAAATGAAAAAATATGTTCTCAGCTTGTTACTTTGAAATAGTTTATTTCTCAAGATCTATTATTTTTAATTGCATTTAAATACTTGAAATGCTTAAAATACCTTTTAACTATTTAAAAATTTTATTATTCAAATTTTTATTTATTTATTTATTTTATTTAAACACCTTGATTACATACATGATTGTGTTGGGTTTCAGTCATGTAAAGAGCACCACCCATCACCAGTGCAACATTCCCATCACCAATGTCCCAAATCTCCCTCCTCCCCACCCGACCCCGCCTGTACTCTAAACAGGCTCTCCATTTGCTTTTGACAACTGACTACAAATATAAAGACTACATTTAATAGATATACGGAAAATTGGCAAAAGGCAAATAATTTAGAGCTTTGTAAAAAGCAAATTTTTTTTTAATGTTGTGGGAGGAGCTTTATTTCTTTTTTTTTTTTTTTTAATGCATAATTTTTTTTTATTTAAACACCTTGATTACATACATGATTGTGTTTGGGTTTCAGTCATAAAAGGAACACCACCCATCACCAGTGCAACATTCCCATCACCCAAGTCCCAAATCTCCCTCCTCCCCACCCAACCCCCGCCTGTACCCTAAACAGGCTCTACATTTCCCTCATACATTCTCAATATTAGGACAGTTCAAAATGTAGTTATTTCTCTAACTAAACTCATCACTCTTTGTGGTGAGCTTCCTGAGGTGAGCTGGAACTTCCAGCTCTTTTCTCTTTTGTGTCTGAAAATTATTATTACAAGGGTGAAGAAAATTTCCAGGAAGAATCAATGGTCAAGAACATCATTAAAGAGAAACTTCCAGAGCTAAAGAATATAGGTGATCAAATCCTGCATGCCCGAAGAGTACCAACCAAAAGAGACCCCAGAAAAACCACCCCAAGACACATCCTAGTCACAATGACAAATCCCACAGATAGAGACAGAATTCTGAAAACAGCAAGATCAAAAGGGGAAATCACGTTCAAGCAAATTTTTATGTTTCATTTTATTTCAATTGTAGTATTGACTAAAACAGACACATTTCAGTTAATATATTACAATTACAAGACTGTTTTTAAAATAGGTAAAATTCATTTCTAGGGTTAAATAGTCTTCATTCCTTTCTCTCACTGTATCTTCTTAGTTTTTCTTTTTAAGTATAGCAAAAAACCTGAGACTGTGGCAAAGATTTGTTGCCAAAATATGTATATATAAATTGTACATCTTTCATTTATTACTTCTCTTGTAATTTGAAAATGGAAACAAACTTCACAAAATGATATCAATACACATATTTCATAATTAGAAATAAATCTCTTAGATCATAAATACTATTTGGAGAAAATGTAGATCTTTTTTGAGTAATTTGCTATTTAATTATTCTAGTCTGTTAATTAAATGCCCACCCTCCAGATACCATGCTGACTAATGAGTTATAAACAAGAAAAATCTTCTGAAAGCTGTAGAAACAAGATATATTGAATGATAAATTATGACATTTTCCCCTTAAGACATCAGGCTTGCCATTATATATTATTTTTCCCCATAAAAACTAATATTCGGAGCACTTACTAGATTTTTCTAATAAAATTAAGTCTTAAATTTTCAACTCCAACCCCTTGATTGTACAGAACAACTGTGATTAAAGGACAGTTCTATCCAGTAAACTATGCAGACTTAAAGATAATTATTTTATCAGATATGCTGAAAGGCACTTACTTGCAGTGTTGGAGAATCCTTTTCCAGAGTTCCCCAGCTTAGCACCCAGACTTGGTCATGGGATTTGTCATAGTGTAATTTCACAGGGACAGGATCTGTGCTTACTGCCTGTAACAGTAGAAGTTGAAAAAAAAATGTCAGTCTAAACTATCAGTTTAAAATCAGGTCAGAAGAAGCAGAAATGTAACACTGATGGTTAAACTTTAAGTTCACACAGCCAAATCATTTTTGATCCTTGGCAGTGCATAGGACTACGAGGAGTGATCCTTGAGCACTGGGCTAGGAATAATCCCCAGGAAGTACGTAAAATAATATACCAAGTAAGATATTCTAGAATTTTAGAATAACTTAAAAGTTTAGATGCTACATAACAAAAAAAAATGTTGAAAATTACCTAATTTTCTAAATTCATTTTTGAGGAGTATTGATATATACACAGTCTTTTAGCTATTATCAGCAGGGCTGAGATTTGCTAGTAGATTTTCTTTTCCAATATAAAAGTGACAAAAAAGACAATCAAAATTTGTTTCGAGTGATGTAGTAAATAAAAGGTCTTTCAGGTATAGCTGATGAATAGTGAGCAATGTGTGAAAAGGTCTAGTAAAATTAGAGATGTTTTAATAATCATTAGCTTTTACTGGTTAGAGATACACTATTCCTATCTAATGAAATATAAAATACATGAGGGGCCAGAACCATAACGTAGCAGTAGCGAGTTTGCCTTGCACGCAGCTGACCCAGAACGGTTTGATCCCGTGTCCCATATGGTCTCCTCCAAGGCAGGAGCGATTACTGAGCGCATATCCAGGAGTAATCCCTGAGCAACATCAGGTGTGACCCAAAAAACAAACAAACGAACAAAAAATACATGAATGAGACATTAAGAGTATTTTGTATTTAAAAAGTATGTGAACCAGAGGGTAAAAGAATCTAAAATAAACAATACACACCACAAAATAAAACACAAAGTATATGAAGTTCCAGAGGAAATACAGGTTGAGATAAGGGAAAGCATCAGTAGTCAGTGCTTCCATTGAGTTTTGGAGCAGGGCTTTACTTCATTCTTATTTGGGGGTGCAGTTGGGTCACAACCAGCTTTCTGCTGGCTTTGTATTCAGGGATCCTCCCAGCAGTGTTTGGGGAACTAGATGATGTTACTGGGGATAAAATGCCCTGCATGCAAGGGAAGAGCCTTAACCCCTGTGCTATCCTCTGTCCAGGACAAATCAAATTCTTTTTTTATTTCTTAGTAAAACCGTGTTTTATATTCACTTTATGTAGCTTTGTAAACATTGATAAATAACTTTTTTCTAATATTTCAATACATTGTGTAAAGATACAATTCACTCTTGTTCAGAAGACTTTCTTTCCTTTTGTTAAACATTGCATTAAAACAACTTCTAATTGTTCTCAAAATGTCTAGAGTTAGCTAAATGTAACTTTCTTTTTCTTTTCTTTTCTTTTTTTTTTAGGGGATAAAAGTATCAGTGGGCCAGAGAATAGGACTAGGATAGAGAGTAGGATATTTGCATTGCATGAGACTGACCCAGGTTCTATCCTCATCACTCCATATAGTTCCTCAAGCACTGCCAGGAGTGATCCTTGAGTGGAAAGCCAGGAATAAGCCTGTGCAATGACATGTGATATATGTGACACAAAACAACAGCAACAACAAAGTATAAATGTAAGACTTATTCTACGCTAGCCATATACAAATAAATAACCTTAATTTGTTATGGTGAAATACGAAATAATAGCAACACAGAACGTGGGGCTTAGTCTGGACATGAAGAACAGTGAAGCACAGCTGGTTTATCAGTTTGACAAGGAGAAGACCAGCTGGCTAATTAAGTGAACCTAATTTAAACTAATGATGTAGATTCTCAGGATAATGTGCTAATGGCTAGAGGAGAAGGCTGATGACACTTAAGAATACTCCCAAGGTGTTATAATAAGCCACTTCTGCATCCAAGCAGAACCTGATTTTGCTTCACCAAAAACTAAATGAGGTCAGATGTTTACTAGTTAATCTTTTCTACAAAAACATCACCTGTTCACCATTCTCACGATAAATTTAATGGTAATAAAAGCAGTCATTGAAACTGTGGTGTTGAAAGCAACTCTAAGTTTACAAATCCCATTCAAACATTGTAATTTTTTTTCCTTTTGAAACTCAAAAATGCTACTGATGTATCCAGTAGCAGCAAACAAATCAGTGATCCTTTATAAAAAATAATATTTAGTATAAACTATGTAAGATTTTATGTTGTTAACAGGTGAAATTAACAAAATTAAAATGGAAGAAACTGAAGTGTGACACACTTTGCATTTATTTATAAGGTTGTTTGGGGCCTACAGAGTGTAGGCAGTTGCTTTGCACCTGGGTTTGCTCCCTAGCACCCCATATGGACCAAGATCGTGCCAGAAATGGTCCCTGGGTGCAGAGTCATATTAAACCCTGAGCACCTCCAGGTGCGCCTCCTCAGTTTCCCCCTTTTCCAAGAAAAAGGTTTGATTTTTATTTCTCATACCACACTAGAAATTGTTTTGTCTTTCCTATTATTTATCAGTTGATTACATGTTCATAGTTATTATACTTAGCTTCCTCTTCTATTTCCTTATGAGACACATAAAAAAGGCACAAGGCATGTTGTTAGAATATTAGGAAGTACAAGTGCATTTAGATACAAAACAAGGCTGACACCATATCTAGTCTCAGTTGAGAAAGCTGGTCAAGTTGAGAAAAGATTTTGACAAAATTTTCACCCTGGAGTTGACTTAAAGGTATTTTGTCATTGATTGTAAGTAAAGTTTGACGAGTATTTTTTAATTTAGCTTTTAAGTTATTAGTTGATGCAGAGAGGGTGACACCTGGTACTGCTCAGGGCTTACTTCTGTTTCTATGTTCATGGATCATCTAAAGTGCTCAGGCGACCAAAGGTAGTTCCAGTAATACAAACCATGGCTGGTCACATGCAAGGCAAGTGTCTTAATCCTTATATATTTAACCCAAGTTTTTAAGTAACCAGAAATATTTTTTTAATTTTTCAATATCTTTATTTTTTTAACTTTGAATTGACTGAGTCATTAAAAATAGGAGGCTCAATATTTAATTCTATCAAATCTATCATTTAAATATTGTATTTAAATTTGAAAAATCTTTATGGAATTCAAAATTCTAAGTAATGGGGTTTTCAAGTACAAAAATAGGTTTATTATAACATTCATAATTAATATTTATGCAGATACTTTTGAGGATTAAAATCTATATGCACTGAAGTAATGTTGAGACAAATATCAGAATATGTTATTTCACACAGCAGGTAGAAAATTTATAGAACTCATTATCTAAATATGTTCAGAGACTGAAATTATATATGGTTGTAAAGAAAAGAGAAAATAATACATTTAAAAAAGTGAATCACATATGACATATGCCTACATTTTAGATGTGTACAGTATATAATAGGCCTTGAAAATTACTCAGAAAGTACATTAGAGTGAATGTATCCAGTAAGAACATGTTTAGTTCCTAAACCTAAAGTGATGTCTAAATTTTTATAGAATAAATTACTGCAGAACAGCTCCATTTTATAAATAATATCTTTATTATTTATTATTTATCATTTATTATTTTAAATATTATTTAAATATTATTATTTAATATTAATTTAAATTTAATTTAAATTTAATTTAAATATTAATATTTAAATATTATTATTTATTATTTTAAAATAATATCTTTAAAAATTTAGGGGATACACTTGAATAAATTACTGCAGAACAGCTCCATTTTGTAAATAATATCTTTTAAAAATTTAGGGGATACACTTGTTGGGTTTGGGGTTTACTCCTAGCTCTGTGCTCAGAAAACATTCCTGACAGGCAACATAGGATGCCAGGAATCGAACCCTGGTCAGCCTCAGAGAAGTCAAGTACCTTTCTTGCACTTGACTATATACTTGACTTATACTACCTCTCTGGCCCCACCATCCCAAAACAGCTCTAATTACTAAGGTGCTATTTCACTCATCTTTTATGTAACTTATTCATCAACTTCTACAGTATAGAATTTTTCAGTTTCATTGACAGCTCTATCAGGTTTGGCCAGAGGTTTCTCTAGAGCTGTATTGTCAACACCATAGCAATCTACTACCCTCCTTCTTGATTCAAGAATTAAATTTCCAGAGTTTTCTTAAAATTACTCTGATAATCTTCATTTCTAATGAAAATTAAGGCAATAGGATCATAAATGGTGGCAAGTTAAAGAAACTACACTCACCCAGAGCAAGCAGAGGAAGTTAAATAGAAAGTGGATCACCAAATAAACAAAGACCTGCCACTTAGATTTTACCAGATATACTGCAATGCTACTTCAAAAAATAGATGAGATTTTTACCTCTAAACTAGATGGGGAAAATATTATATTTTATCTTGTACCTTTAAATCATTTAATTTATTTAGTCATAAAATTATTACATACCATGAACTTAATTTTTCTTTTCAGTTGTTCTTTTCCACTGTTTCAAAATTTATTAGTGTGACTTATTAATTTAACATTTCTTTATTTCCTTGTGCTTACTGCTAGGCAATATCTTGTTTCTGCAGCTCTAATAGTGCTAATAGGGGCTTTTTAAACATTTTCTTTGCCAAAATTCTCAGTTATATCTTTAATTATCTCCCTTGAATTTTCTATTTATTTTCTATTTATTAATTAGGTTAAATTTTTATATTTATATTTCTCTTCTCTCTTCTTTCATTTATTCTTGTTAAATTCTAAAACTACTAGTTTTTTTTCTTTTTTTTTAATTTTTTATTTTTAATTATGAGAACAAAGATGCAAAGAAAGAGGACAAGGTAAAGTTACAGTGGAAGTACAATTACCCATAAACAGAATTCTCAGTAGTCCTATTGCTGATATTTAACTTTGAACTTTCAGCCAAACAACATTAAGAAAAATAAAACAGAACCTATGTACAATTGCTTTGTCCCTCAAGTCCCCAGATTGTAGTACACAATATTTCTTAGCAACACACAAAGTAATCTAAAGACATAGCACTTATGTAATTCCTTTGAAGGCAAAGTAATTTTTTACATTTCCATACACATGCATATTAGTTTAAGTTAACCTCAAAAGTTTAAGTGGTTTGTTTCTCTTAAGGATTAGAGTCAAAGGAGCACAGTAAAAACAGTGTTAGAGTGGCAATTATTGTTTGCATAGGCCCACCAAAATATGAGGGACATGGAACGGAAAAGCTTTGGCCTAAATACAAGGAGACCCTACCCCTGAAGTTTCCTGGCATAAGACCAACTCTAGGCTCCAGGCAAACTAGTTTGTCCAATCCAGGTCATTGTCTGTAGTGCCAATACACTTTTATTTTTCACACAGTCTCTGTTGTTGGTATCATGTTTTTGTATTAAAGATCCTGGAATCTGCATATCCTATATGCAGTCAGGATGGTGCAGAACATCCTCTCGTTTCACCTCACAATTAAAGGGCAACGCAGAGAACCCTGTCCTGTAAGCGGGTCATTGTTGTTGTCAAGTCTTCTTAGTGCTAAAACTACTAGTTTTAATAGTTTATTTTTTATCTACTATTTATTTTCAAGTTAAAATAGTTAATTTAGGAGTAAAATAAATTAAGTTAAAATGCTCTAAAGCCATAACCTTACAGAAAGGAGAGTACACAGGATAAGGGACTTGCCTTACAGGAGCTCAACCAGGATTTTATTTCTTGCACATGTATAGTCCTTGGTCACCTCCAGGAGAGATACTTAAGCATCAACCAAGATTAAGCTTTGGGCACAACCTGCAATGCCCCCATCCAGCCACAAAAATAAAGTAACTAAAAGTCTGCACTTTTATTTAAAACCTGCATTACAATCTGACTAAATTTAACATATCTATGCAGATCATTGGCATTCCTTATGTAAATGTTCCTTTATTTTTACAAAAAAATTTTATGTAATTACTTTAATGTTTTATATACAACTTTTATGTTATTTTATTTTTGTATTTTTGACAACTTAATACTGTATGAGAGCCAATCTGAAATAATTTTATTAATATTTCTTGAGACTTAATTTCTGTAATCAATTTTACTGACTTCCTTAGCAAGTGAATATTGTGGTTTGAATATTTCTTGACTTTCCCAAATAGAAATGCTTACCTATAATATTATGGTATCAGGAGTTAGAGGCTTCCCAGTGAATAGGTAATGAGACAAAAAGTTCTAAAAAATGGAATTTGTGCTTCATTAAAAACAAATCAAAACACAGAAATCTTTGTCATTTTTCCCAAGAAATACCACAGCAAGAAATCCCCACTTAAGAATTTGGGTAAGGCCTCTTTCTAGCTGGAATCTTGATCATAGTATGACAAATCAGTTTCTGCTTTTTGTAAGTTAAGTGGCCTGATGGATATTCTTACAGGACCCTAAAGAGACTTATAAACCATTCATAGTACTATATCCACATTTCTCTGTTGATTTGCCACAGATTGAAATATCAAATGCTTCTCACTCTGATTACATGCTAATTTTTTGGAGTGATAGGGAACAGTCACTTCACAAAAGAGTGGCAACTTTTATAAACATTTGTTTATACCCCAGTATTTGTGCAATAGATATTCTTTCTTCATTATCAGGTACCTTGACTTAATACCTTGTGTATTATTAAAAACTGATGAAAATAAGCAATACAAGTTTGTTCTTGTTAACAGACCTGGTGAAGGTTTTTTTTTTTAAATTAAAACCCGACTACAAATATATTTGTAATCGTGGTGCTTAAATATATATATATAATTGGGAGGTTGGGCCACACTCGGTGATGCTCAGGGGTTATTCCTGGCTATGCACTCAGAAGTCACTCCTGGCTTGGGGCACCATATGGTATGCCAGGGGATCAAACCGCAGTCCTTCCTAGGTTAGTGCATGCAAGGCAAATGCCCTACCACTTCCACCACTGCTCCGGCCCCCAACAACACTGTCTTTGAATCACCTCTGGTCTGATGTTCATTCCTGCCTAGTATTACTCCCACTTCTACTTAATCAGTTTTGGGGTCCCACCTATTTTTTTCTTGTACTCAAGAATTTTTTTTCTAGCTCTGTGCTTAGAGAACACTCTTGGAAGTCAGTGGCAGGGGAACAATCTAGGATACCAGAAAACGAAGCCTAGCGGCTCAGCCATATGTAAGGTAAGTGTCCTCCAAACAGTGCTATCTCTCTGACACCTCTTCAATCAATTTTGTAATCCAAGAACAAGAATTTATCATTTTTGATACTATCCAATTCTTTATTATGTCCTTGTGTTCCAAGATGAGTAAAATACTTCTTCCACCTAATTCTCTTCTGATTCCAACAGCACTGCAGCAAAGGCATGCTTTCATCTTTTATTTTAGGTTCATTCTGTTTCATTTTGTTTCATGTTTGCTTCACAACTTCCTTTCCATTTGCCCAGCTTTGGAAATTTTGGTTAGTCTTCATATCCTAATGATTGTGCCAAGTGCAGCAATTAACATAGGTATGCAAATATATTTTTGAATTAGTATTTTTTTCTTTAGGGGAAATAAAACAAGAAAGGGTCTAGATTAGAGGGATTACATATGGTATCTTACATTTTAAGAAACATCTATATTCTTTTCCTTAGAGACTGAACCAGATAGTATCCCATTACCAATACAGGAAACCCCTTTCTCAAAGAAGAAATACATATGGCGAGAAGACACATAAAAAAAAATGCTCCAGTACTCATCAGGGAGATGCAGATAAAAACAATGAGGTACCATCTCACTCCACAGAGAATGGTAGAAATAAAGAACAAGAATAATCAGTGCTAGTGGGGATGTGGGGAGAAAGGAACTCTCATTCACTTTTGGTGGGATACTGTCTAGTCCAGCCTTTATAGAAAACAATATTGGGATTTCCTCAAAAAACTGGACATTGAACTCCCTTATGATCCAGCTATATCACTCCTAGGAATATACCCTAGGAACACAAAAACACAATACAAAAATGCCTTCCTCACACCTATATTTATTGCAGTGCTATTTAAGATAGGCAGAATCTGGAAACAACTAAGATGCCCTTCAACATATGAATGGCTAAAGAAACTGTGGCCCATATATACAATAAAATATTATGCAGCCATCAGGAGAGATGAAGCATGAAATTTTTCTATACAAGAATGGACATGGAAACTACTATGCTGAATGAAATAAGTCAGAGGGAGGGAGATTAACACAAAATAATCAAACTCATCTATAGGTTTTAAGAAAAATAAAAGACATTATTTTAATAATGCCCAGTGATAATAGAAATGAGAGCTAGAAGGACTGGTTCATAATATAAAGCTCACCACAAAAAGTGCTGAGTACAGAGGAAAAAAAACTACATCAACAAGTATGACAATGTGAGAGAAGTAGAAATAGAATGCCTGTTTTGCAAACAAGCAAGGGGTAGGGGAGAGGAGGCAGAATGTGGGGGGCATTTGTGGGTGGGAATGTTGCACTGATGAATGCTTGTATTTTTGTTATGACTGAAACCCAACTACAAACATGATTTTTGTTTTGTTTTGTTTTTTGGGGGGCCACACCCATTTGATGCTCAGGGGTTACTCCTGGCTAAGCACTCAGAAATTACCCCTGGCTTGGGGGGACCATATGGGTCACCGGGGGATTGAACCATGGTCCTTCCTTGGCTAGCGCTTGCAAGGCAGACACCTTATCTCTAGAGCCACATTGCCGACCCCTACAAACATGTTTTTATCATGGTGTTTAAATAAAGGTATTATAATATTAAAAAAAAAACTGGTTGTTTCTAAAATTTTCTGAAAATGCACCTGCAGCCTCTTCTGCCTGGAAAATAAAAACTATAAATTTTATATAGACTATACCATTCTGTATCACTGAGAATGACATATGTTACACATAATTTTAAATAAGTTTAACTTAAAATATTTGCAAATAATTTTTATAATCCCATACTGGACATTTGTGAATTATAGTCTAATTTGTAACTGAAATCAAATAAATTTAATCTAGTTAAAATTAAGCAATTTAAGAATAGACACAAAAGAGGCATATATGTCAAAAGCAAACATATAGGGGCTGGAGTGATAGCACAGTAGTAGGGAGTTTGCCTTGCATGTGGCTGACCTAGGATGAACCATGGTTCGATCAGCTCGCATCTCATATGGTCCCCCATACCAGGAGCAATTTCTGAGCATAGCCAGAAGTAACCCCTGAGCATCACTGGGTGTGGCCCCAAAACCAAAACCAAACAAACAAATGAAAAGCAAAGATATATACATGCTAAAATTGGGATCCTCATCTAAGGATTCAATCCACTTATTATACATAAGAAATGTTAAGGTTTTTTAGTATAAAATTTATTCATCTTTAGTTATGAATGCACTGATTTGATCAGCTCACATCCCATATGGTCCCCCATACCAGGAGCAATTTCTGAGCATAGCCAGAAGTAACCCCTGAGCATCACTGGGTGTGGCCCCAAAACCAAAACCTAACAAACAAATGAAAAGCAAAGATATATACATGCTAAAATTGGGATCCTCATCTAAGGATTCAATCCACTTATTATACATAAGAAATGTTAAGGTTCTTTAGTATAAAAATTATTCATCTTTAGTTATGAATGTGCTGATTCTGACATTATTCACCATAGGCTTATAAACTTTAAAATCACAGCTTTATAATAGAAACATATTCAATGTTATTAATAGTAATATACATATCTTATAATAATTACAAAATATATGAAGGACATAACAATAAATGCAACTTTGATCAAGTTAATTTAGATTTATGCATCTAAGTTCAAGTAGACTATACAAGTTGGAAAACTTTAAAAATAGCACCAGAATGGAATAGCTATTAAATTAAAACAAAAATACTTTAGAATAACCATGACCATAGCAACAGAAATGCAGCCATGGTGATGATGTCCATTAGATATATGTTTCTCTTGTTATAGACATGCTTTACTTGTTTGCTATTTTTAAAATTTATTTTTTTGTTATTTTTTAATTATTTATTTTATTTTATTTTTGGTTCACACACAGTAGCACTCACAGATAGTTCTGACTCTGTAGTCTCTGTGCCCAAAAATTATTTTTGGCAGACTTGGAGGACCATATGGAATGCCAGGAATTAAACCCAGGTTGCCCTGTGCAAGGCAAACGCCCTATCAACTGTCATGGCTCCAGCCCCTACTTGTTTGCTAATGAAATAACTGAATAAGTAAAGCTTATCTATTTTTGCTGCTTTTAAGACTAAAAAAGAAAATGTTATCATTGTCACTTATTAGAAAAATGCAGATCAAAGCAACAATTATAGTTTTTGACATCGTTGAAAATGCTAAAAATTATTAGAAAAAGGACCAAGAGTACAGGTTAAGGTGCTAGCTTTGTGCACAGTCAAACCCATTCTAATCTCCAACACTGTTTAAGGTTTACCAAGCATACTGGCAGTAATTCCAGACCTAAAGATTCAGGAGTTGAGGCTGAAGCTTTAGTACAGTGGGTAGGATATTTGCTTTGCATGATTTTGATCTAGATTGTATCCCTGACATCAGATATGGTCATCATATATGAAAGCTCCCAGAAGTTATTCCAGAGTGCAAAGTCTGGATTAGACCCTGAATATTTCCAGTGTTTCCCAAAAACTAAATAGCTAGAACAAAAACAGACATTAGCCCTGAGCACTCTAAGGTCTCAAGTAAAAAAAAATAAACCACACATGCATGAAAAATAAAAAGCATATTGGAGGTCATTGGAAAATTCAATAAAAAAGAACCTCCCATTCACTGTTGATAGAAATGCTTCTATAAAAAACAGTATAGAGATTTTTCCCCAAAAAACTAAAAACAGAAAAGAATTCTTAAATGATTTCAAGAATTCCATTCCTTGACAACTGTCCTTGCCACCTCAACAAAACCATTTATTATACATACAACTATTACCATTGCCTAACTTAGAAAATGTAGATTATGAAAAAAATTCAACTGTTCATACACAGATGAATGGGTAAAGAAATTATAACATATGCACAAGAGATAATTATTTCTCTGTAAGAAAAGATCAATTCATGTAGTTCTCTGAATGTGGATGGAATTGTAGGGGAACATAATGAGCAAAATGAGTCAGAGAAAGAACAAATACCCAGCAAGCTCACTCATTTTTGGAATATAGAAATGCAAAAAACGAAAGCAGTTTTAAAAAGGAAAAACCCTGGATCTCAGATTGCAAAATTGATTAACCTGTAGTGGTGGATTAAAGGAAAAAGAAAATCTGAAGATCAACTCAGATAATATTTGATTAGTGGTGATGCTCAAAGACACTTTATTGAAGGTGCAGTGCAGTAACTTTGCGCATCAATACTGTAAATTTAAGCTTATAATATGACCATAAAAAACTATGCAAAATTTTATAAGAGTTCTGGAGTTACAGTACAAGCATTAAGATGAATGCAGACTATCCTGCTTGGACCCTCATACCATGCTGAGAACTACCAAGAACAATTTCTTAGCACAGAGTCACAAGTGTGGTCCCAAAGCCAAAAATAGATAGATAGATAGATAGATAGATAGATAGATAGATAGATAGATAGATAGATAGATAGATAATAAATAGAAATATTTAATATTTTATAAAGTTGTTACTAGTAGTACCTTAGATAACCTTAGTGTTAAACTGTCTTTGTTCCAAACATATCCTTGTCCCAAATATATTATTTGTGTTGTTAGTCTTGTTAAAAGTTGAAGTGTTTAGAATTCAACCAACCTGTTGGATCACCAGTACTGTATCCAATCCCATATTTACAGTCAGAAGTATTCCATGAGCACACAACCAGGAGTAAATTATGAGCACAGGTGGGTGTGGCTCCCAAACACAACTGATTCTACCAAATTAGGGACTGTTCATAGAATCATATATTTAAAATAAAATACATTGCAGCATATTCTACATTAAGTTCAAGGAGAAAAATAATAGTAGAATTCTTTTCGAAAAAGTCACAATTTATTCTCCATTTGTTGATATAATAAAAAAATACCATCAAAGTCCTATTTTATAGCAATGTGCAAGTTGCCTGATAGATACTATCTAATGAAACTAAATTTTTACTAAATAAATGTTTGTTTATTTGCCCAATTGTTTTTTGGCGACATCCAACAGTGCTCAGGACTTTCTCCAGGCTCTATGCTCATGGAGCACTTCCAGCAGTGCTCACTGAACTATAGGGAGTGCCAGGGATCAAACCATATTTAGATACATGCAACAGCAAACTGTCCTTCTGGCTGTATATAGCTCTAGCCCATGTTTAATTACTTTAAAAAAATAGAAAATTTCATACCTGAACAACTTTTTGGGACTGCACATCAACAATAAGAACTCTGTCCAAAGTTGGCTGAGCAACATATATGAACTTGTCTTTGACATTCACAGCTGAGGCCCACACACACTTTTGAACTTCATTGCCATCTAATTTGGGACATACTTCATCCTGCAATGTAGAAAAAATTTTAAATGACATTCTTAAATGTCAGTATGGACATAGAGATAACATAGACAAGTTCAGTATCATATTTACTAATTTAAGCACCAAAATTAAATATTTATCTATGTAAATATATATTCCTTACATATATACTAAATTCTATATATTGCATTTATACATAATGTGCATATACTAATATATAATGTAATATATAATGTACATCTATGTAGAAGTTTAAATCAAAGATAACTACATGGGCTACACATTTAAATTTTAATGTGTGTACAAATATACATATATAATACATTCCTATAAAATAAATTTTATGCAATACTATGTGATTTAATGATATACAATTATTTATATTATTTTCTAACAAGTGCCTCACTCTCAAGCTTTCTGCAAGAGATTAAATACCCCTCAAAACATATATAGACTCCTCAAACCCATATTAGACATTAGTGGAATTATCAAAACTACAAAATAAATGAAGACATTTTTAAAATGTGTGGATAATCAGAAGCTTAGAAAATTTAAAACAATTCAAATGGTTGTTTTATTTGATGTAAGACATCAAGTTCTGGGCCAGAGTGGTAGCACAGCAGTAGGGCATTTGCCTTGCACATGACTGACCCAGGACAGACTCGGGATCTCTGGCATCCCATATAGTCTCCCAAGCCAGGAGCAATTTCTGAGCAGAGAGCCAGGAATAACTCCTGAGCACCACTGGTTGTGTCCCAAATGCTAAAACAAACAAACAAAACATCAAGTTCAACTTGATGTAAAGTTATAACTAATAAAATACTTTTTATCTGGCCAAAATATTTTATGATCCTTTATCTTAGAATTATCTTTTGGTTGACCTTATTACTTAGTTGTGTAGATATGTAATTTGTCACAAATTAAATAATACCATTTATTTTTCTCTTTTTCTTAATTTTGTGAATAGATATTACATAAGCTTTTGTGATTTTGAAGGTATTGGATAAGGTTTTGTGATTCATGCTAGAAGAGACATCTCAAGAAGACTGATTTTATTTTATTATATTTTCAGTTTTTTCTTTTATCACATGGCTTTGGTTTTGCATTTTTCTTTATTTATAGTTGAAAAACCATTAAAATAAATTTTTGGAATCATATGTAAGTGCTAACTTAATTAGTATATTAAATATATACTTTTATTATAAATACACACACTGAAATATAACATGTTATAACATAATGTTAACTCAATAAAATACAAATTAACCAATTTTATATGTACAATAATAGAATTATTTATATAATATGTAATAAGAATAAATATAATAAATGTTGACACAAGTATTCATTTTATGATTTAAGTCAAATAAATATTATTTACGTCAAAAATTGATATTATATTCAATGAATAACAAGCTAAATTAGAATATTCTTTCTTTTTAAATTCAAATAAACATGTTTCTCACCTAGTTTCAACCA
Source organism: Suncus etruscus (assembly GCF_024139225.1). Classification (NCBI taxonomy): domain Eukaryota; kingdom Metazoa; phylum Chordata; class Mammalia; order Eulipotyphla; family Soricidae; genus Suncus; species Suncus etruscus. The sequence continues at coordinate 101,217,060 of NC_064850.1, read as the reverse complement.
ATCATTCATACTTAGTCATCATTTCTAACATTTCTAACTAACATATCTTAGTAATAATAGTATAAGTAAGAGAAATATATATTTAGAATTCAGTCATTGAAAAAAGTAGCTCCACACTGTATCTTTTCTTAACAATCTAGCCTAGTAACTTTACCTTTTCATAAAATCTGAAAAATAATGTAAATTCAGAGTACATAGAATGAGCAACATTCTTTGTTTTTGTTGCCCCAAATTTCTTTTTTTTTTTTTTTTTTTTACTTTTTTATACTTGTGAAGGGTCTGTTTGTCAGCACTCTGGGGCCCAGGAGCCTTTCACAGTATAGTTGGCCACCAGAGCAAACAGTGCGCTGTTCAATATGGGTGGAGTGGGGCTCCTCTGGCTCAGCGGTACTGCGGGCTACTATGCCAATCCTAGCAATGTTTTGAGTCTTTGGGACTAGTCTGTAGTAGTTGAGGGACCAAAAAGACACAGGGATAGCATTTGAGTCTATGCACTTGGAAGACATGTACTCCCAAGTGCTAAGCTACGCTACAATACAATAAAGGACTTGCTGGATTAACCAAAACTTCAGGTACACATAACAGATTCTGACTCCGAAGATATTAAAAAAAACAACAACACTGAAAATTAAGCACCCAGTGTATTTTTTTTTTTTGTATATCTGGTGAAAGTAAATTAACTCCATTACACAGATATACATAGTCATCCAAAACTGATGGATGGGGTTCTTGTGAGTAATATCCACGACCGCCTTAAGCAGGCAGCACAAATGTGAAGGCCGAAATAATGTCCTCAGGACAAGCTCAGAATAGAGTATTTTGCTTCCGCTGTCAATTCCTACTAAAACATTATTTTGTACATGAAGATTTTTTTTATAAGTAGACTGAATATCTTTGACAAGAACCTATTTTGTGAGAATCAAATATGATAAAAATACATACTTAAGAGGCACAGAAGGGAGGTGTGTGTGTGTGTGTGTGTGTGTGTGTGTGTGTGTGTGTGTGTGTGTGCATGCTGCGTGCGCATGTGAGGGCGAATGGAACTCAAAGTTGACAAAAGGTACTGAATACAAGAAAATTGTTTATAAATTATGTGCTGTTGTGTAAGGCTACCAACAAAACCTGCCAGGATAATGGAAAGTGTGAGCCACCTGACACATAACTGTCAACCAAACAACTGCTGAACCAAGAGCAATTTGCAGCCCTATGTTAGCTACAAAGCTATTCAACAGTAAAACAAACTGCTCTGCTGGGAATGATTTCCCATTTGTATGCTTTTCCCATAAGATATCCCTGACCAGACTCACAATCATTTTTACAAAGCCATTAAAAGTTTCCTGACAGTCACCCTGAATTTTCTTTGCTTCACTTCATGCCATTATTTCTTATTATAGTCTATTAGGCCCCGCTTTACAATTGCAATCTTATTTTTTTTTCAGATTACATAGATTAATATTTATTTCTGTGGATAGGAATTGTAGAGGAATGGTTATCACATGCATTAGGCTGCATTTAATGGAATAAGGTAAAAGAAAACAGACTTTTAAGATCAGATTATGATAATACATGCTGATAAAGAAAGCTGTCGGAATTATATTAAAAGTATCATTAAATCAACTTTTATAGAAATAGATGCTACCATATAGTAAGGAAGAAAATAGTAAGTTATAAATTTACATTATCAATTTAGTCCTCTTTAGGTTATTTCATTTAAAATATAAAACAAAATAATACTCATCCAGGCATTATCCTCTCAACTTTTTAAAGGATTACAGGTACATTATTAACTATGAGGGCAATTTAAATTAACAATCAAATAATATTTATTTACCTTATTTTCTAAATATAAATAACTAAAATAAATAAATGCATACATGCTCCATAAGATTTTGCTATTATTTTTTATTTTTTTTTTAATTTTTATTTTTAATTATGAGAACAAGGGTGCAAAGAAAGAGGACAAGGTAAAGTTACAGTGGAAGGACAATCACCCATACCATAATTCTCAGAAGTCCTTTTGCTGATATCTTAACTTTGAAATTTCAGCCAAAGAACATTAAGATAAATAAGACAGAATCCATGTACAATTACTTTGTCCCTCAAGTCCCCAGATTGTAACACATTATAATATTTCTTAACAGTACACAAGGTAATCTAAAGCCATAAAACTTACGTAACTCCTTAAACATTACAGGCATAGTATTTTCTTACATTTCCATATACATGCATATTAGCTTAAGTTAACCTCAAATTTTAAGTGAGTTCTTTTTAAGGATTAGAGTCAAAGGAGCACAGTAAAAATGGTGTTAGAGTGGCAATTGTTGTTTGCATAGGCCCACCAAAATATGAGGGACATGGAAAGAAATAACCTTGGCCTAAGTACAAAGAGACCAGACCCCTGAAGTTTCCTGGCACAAGACCAAGTCTAGGCTCCAGGCAAGCTAGATCGTCCAATCCAATACATTGTCTGTAGTGCCAACACACTTTTATTTTTCACACAGTCTCTGTTGTTGGTATCATGTTTCTGTATTAAAGATCCTGGAATCTGCATATCTTACATTGAAGTCAGGATGTGGAGCATCCTCTCCTTTCACCTCACAATCAAAGGGCAATGCAGGGAGCCCTGTCCTGTAAGCAGGTCGTTGTTGTTGTTAAGTCTTCTCAGTGTTAAGGGAAGTCTCTTTTGAGCAGGTCGATGTCTGAGCAGTGTAGGGTCTTCTGTGGTAGAGGATTGCTTCCAGGTGATGTTATAGACCAGCCTGGATGTTTTGTGGATGGCTTCCCTGGTTCAGGGGAGAATTAATTATGCCCTTTCTTCTGAGGTCTGTGCCAGGTCGTTATGTCAATGTTCAGGGTGTAAGGTCCCTTTGCACTACAAGATTTGTGTGTTCCAATCTCTATTAGATAGGATCTTATTTGTATGCATAGTATTTTCCCAGTTTAATGTGCCTATGCAAATAAGAAGCAATGCCACGTGGTGTTATTGGCGCATATGGGGGCCATAAGAACAATTCCAATGATTCCCATGACATGGTTCAATCATAAGCATTAAACTGGGGGACTCTTCCACCAAAATTCCTTTTTAAACAGCTCAAAAAGAGAAGATAAAAAGTGGTTAGAATCATCACTGTATAAGACAACATTTAGTAAGAATTATAGCTGTCAGAGAAAAAACACAAAATATTCTAAAGAAATATGTGTCCATTTTATGTATCTTGAAACAGTTTGGGGTTGTCACACACAATGCACAGTTTTGGACTGTGATTAGGATTGTACACTACTGAAGTTAAAAAGAGTAATGTAGGTTAGTGATGCTATTATCTTTAAGGGAGATTTGGGCCACACTCAGTGTTGCTCAGGGGTCACTCCTGGCAGTGCTTGGAGACATTATGGGGTATTGGGGATTTAAACTGAGTCAACCATGATTGACTTACTTACAGTAATATATTTCAGCCCATAGGTCTTGTTATTTTTATTTAGTGCATTGCTTACATATTAAAAATTATTTTATCTAAAATCTAGAAATTCCATCTTTCCTTCTTCTTTTTTTTTTCTTTTCTTTTTTTTGTGCATCCTGTTTCATGGAGAATAGTATACTTATAGCAATAACCACCACATACGTTATTTTTTGGGGGGGAGTTTGGGTTTTTGGGCCACACCTGGTGACACTCAGGAGTTACTCCTGGCTATATGCTCAGAAATCGCTCCTGGCTTGGGGAACCATATAGGAAGCCAGGGTATCGAACCATGGTCTGTCCATGGTCAGCCGCATGCAAGGCCCTACTGCTGTACCACTGATCTGGCCCCTACATACATTATTCTGGCATACATTCCATGAATTTCTAGCATTATTCTTCATGATTTGATCTAATTATTGACTTGGCATTACATTTTGGCATCAAAAGAACCAGTTCTTCAGGTAATTTTTCTATATCTGTCCCCTACTAGTGATACTTGGGGATATTTCAAGCTGGTGCTTATGTCACTTCTGATGTATCTTATGAGATCTTAGGTGCTAGAATGTCTTCTGGGGTGCTTGCCTGCAGAGCATGCTCTCCAGCACTTTGTACTATTTCCTGAGTACCCTACATTTTACTTTAATATATAGTTATGTGTGTAAATTCTAAAAGTGCACAATTTCAAAAAAAATGAAAGGAAAAATATATTACACTAATTAGTTTGCTCCTTTCTAATCATGCATTACATTTTCTTCTACCTTCAATGAAGTTCTCTACAGCTTTATTTAGTACTGTCTTCTCACACAAAACTTCACATGTTTCAAACTATTTCTGAAATTCTTGCAATAGAGATGTCTTAAAATGTTATAGTAGCTTCAACATTTCTATAAAGGTGACATCAGTTATTTATATAATTTTTTTCATTTGATTGCTTGATCCTGCCAGGAGTGACACCTGAGTGCAGAGCTAGGATTAAGACCTGAGCACAGCTCGGTGTGGCCCCCAAACCAAAATAAATTAAAAACAAAAGTTTATTTATTTATATATTTTTTTGGTTTTTGGGTCACACTCGGCATGCTCAGGGGTTACTCCTGGGTCTATGCTCAGAAATCACCCCTGGATGGCACAGGGGACCATATGGGATTTGAACCACCATCCTTCTGCATGAAAGGCAAATGTCTTACCTCCATGCTATCTCTTCGGCCCCAACAAAAGTTTTTTTTAAAGAAACATAGTAAATGCAATTGACCCAGGTTCAATATGCATCACAATGTGGTCTCCAAATTACTCTCAGATATGGCCAGACCCAAATGATAGGAAAATGAAAAATTAACTAAATAATATTTATTATATTTAAACAAATGTAATGATTATTATCATATTAAATTTTTATGTTAGTTATACATTAAGCAGGTAAATGAAACAAAATATCTTTTGCTGATTTAGGATATTTATATCATGATTTTAAGGACTTATTGGTTATGGTATGTGGAATATAAATAATCAAATCTGAAATATATGTGCACACTAAAATAATGTAGTATTTTAATTTTATTTTGTAATATTAAAGAAACTATATTTAACAATAACATATTAAACTAATATCACTGGATATCTCCATAATGACCTATTTTTAAAGGCAATGAGGTTTAAGTATTTTCATCTATTTTTAATTGAGATCATTGCTTATAGCCAAAGCAAAACAACTTTTTCCACTATAATTACATCTGTTTAATCTTTTGAATTTTCTGTGCCTATTCAATTACTAAAAATGTCACAAATAGTATAGTTCATATTACTCAAAACAGGTTGTCATGGCAACTCAAAGACCAATTTGGCTTAATTTGACCTATTCAAGAAAATGCTTATTGCAAAATTTTGATACTGTATTGGAGATAATATTTCCATATTATATAAAATTTTTCTTTCTTTTAATATAAATAAGTTTGTGTGTTTTAACCTTACAGTAAAATTACAATAGTATAATCTGAAAAGTGGGATTGTATGGGTTAAATAAAATTATGTTTGAAAGGTTATTTGATCAATAAGTATTACTTGTTATTTTTATATAAAATTATAATTAATATTCCATAAAATTATATTATTTTTCTCATTCTTTCTTGCAATATTTAGATTTTTTAAAATGCTTTGGAGAAGGTGCACCATGACAATTTAATTGTTGCATATGATGTTAGAAAAAAACTTTTCCTTTGATCAAGTTGGCATTTCTTTGGCATAGAAAACATTATCTTAGTTTTATCATTTCCTTATTTTGTAAATAAAGAGATTAAATTGGGATTAGAATGGCAGTGAATTTTGCTTTGAATTGGTCTTGAGGTAGAGCTGAGATCTGTGGAGCATGGAGCGATGTGCATCAAAGCTTGCAGAACATGGGGACTAGCACTGGTGACTGTAGCAGAGGCAAGGCTAAGAGAGGCAGGCGGGCCCCGAAATCTGGTCATACAGGTAGTGGTAGCATGGCCATGAGGCAGCAGGATATGAGATGTATTGCTAGTATTGTCAGTAAGGCTATGAGCTGCTCTGATTGTGAGCATCCTTTCACCTGACCCTAGACCCCCTTCCTGGTTGGGTTCTGCATGGCTTTCCTATTGTGAAATTTGGAGAATGTTGTTTTCTTATGTGTTGTGGTAGGGCTCCTTGACTAGAAGATATGTGCAGCCACAGAGTGATGTGGAGTGGCTACATTCTTCTCTTAGTAGACTAGCCCGAACTCCACAAACCTAGGTAAATGAAGAAGGTACTTTTTAAAACAGAAATAACATTAGCAACCTATATAGCCTCTTCTGATAATGTTTTTAGAGAGGAAATATGGTGTATGTTTAAAGAACTCAAAGAAGCTATGGAACATACAGTTAGTAAATCTTAAGAGGATATAAAAGTAGAAAAAAGGAAAATTCAAACAGAAATATCAAAGCTTAAAAACATGGTAGGTGAAATGAAAACCCCATTGAAAGAACTCACTGCAGAATAACAGTTTCTTAGGATAAAATAAGTGAGCTAAAAATGAGAGTCACAACATACAGCATAAGTCAAAAAAGTGCCTTAAAATAATGAACAAAAGAGGAAAAAATTACTCAAGATAATTGAACAGATGACAATAGACATTTGGGATAAATTTTATATGAACAACATAAGAATTATTGGGGTCCCAGATAAACAGAAAGAAAAAAAACTATGAAGAAACAACATGGATATCTTTGCTTAGTTCCCAAATAAAAGCACCCAGAGGTATATCCTAGTCAAATGATAAAAAATCAGATAGAAATACAATACTACAAGCAGCAAAATAAAAAAAAATGTATCCAAGGTTGCATACTTAAGATATGCATTAAATTTATCATAATCAACCCTCCAGACCTAAAGATCATGTGGAATATAGTGAAAAAAAAATCAAGAAAATGAATGACTCATGAAAAATATTTCACCCAGCCAGACTTTCATACAGGTTAAAAAGAAAGATAAACAGCTTTGTGAATTAAAAATAGGTAAGAATATTTACAGACCCAAAACCAAACTTAAAGAAAAACTGAAGGATCTATTTTAAGTGAAGACAAATGCCACATACACACCAAGATTTTATACAATATCTTTCATTGTCAATGAGTAAAATGACCAATTAAGAGACTCAGAGTGGCAAAATGGATGAGAAAATTGAATCCAACTTTCTCTTGTTCTCAAGAAACATGTTAAAAAGTCAGAACATGACCAGAATCAAAGTCAAAAGTTGGTGAACGATCCTTCAAGAAAGCAATCACTTAAAAAAGGCTGGAATGCCCATACTAATATCATATGAAACAGAATTCAGGCTTCAAAATATTATGAGACAGAGTGTCATTCCATAGTAATCAAGGAAGATATTCATCAGGAAAAATAACAGTTCAAAAGATATATGCATCCAATAAGGGTCAGAAAAATACATAAAATAACTACTAATAGACTTGACAAGAGACATTAATAGCAACATAATAGTAGTGGAAAACTACAACACCACTTTGTCACCACTTGATAGAACAACCAGGCTAAAACTTAACAAGAATATAGTGGCTTTGAAGGAAGAATGGAAAAGTGTGGCTTAGTGGATATATATAGGCTTTTTCATCACCACAAAAATAAATACACATTCTTTTCCAATGCACATGGGACATTCTCCAAATACCATAACTTGGTCCATAAAACATATCTCTATAACATCAATATAATACAAAGTGTACCAACTATCTTCTCAGACTATGATGCACAAAATATAGAAATGAAATACATTCACTTCTGATGGGAATGTAAACTGATCCAGACTTGTTGGGAAACAATTAGAATATTACTAAAAAAAAAAAAAACCTAGAAATTGAACTTTAATATGATTCAGCAAAACTACAACTCATGATATAATCTAAAAATCCCAAAACACAATACAGAAAATGCCTCTGTACATCTATGTTTATCACAGCACTATTTACAATAGCCAGACTCTAGAAACAACCCAAGTGCCTGAGAACAGATGAGTGGCTAAAGAAAAAGTGCTGTACAATGGAACATTATGCCTCTGTTAGGTAAAAATTAAGTAATAATATTTTCTTATATCTGAATGGATGAAGATTTATTTTGCTTAGTGTAATGAGTCAGTGGGAGAAGGCTAGAGATAGAATAATCTCACTCATCTGTGGCATATAAATAAAATAAAATAAAATATAGTATGGTAATAATAGCAAAAGACAATAGAGATGAAGTCAGGAGGACTACTCCATGGAAGGAAGCTTGCCAAAAATAGTGGTGCATGAGGTTAAGGGATAGAAGGAACTTCTATAATAATGATAGTTGAAACTGAACACTCTGGATAATAATTGGATTCTGAATGAAGATAAGGTGATATGCCCTGTACCTTTACATCAACAACAATGAAAACCACAGTAGCTAAAAGGAAAAAAAAGGAGAGAAGGGAAGTGAGAGTGATAGAGATGAATAAAATTTAGCGGCTGAAGATACAGTGATAGAGCTATTTTCTTGCATATAGCCAACTTGCTTTTGATCCTCTGCACCCATATGACTCCCCCTCCCAAGCCCAGTCAGGAGTGATCATTGAGTGAAGAGCCAGGATAAAGCCCTAAGCACTATATATTGGAATGCAGCCAAAAAAATTGGAAAGCATCTTGATATTTGCTATAGTTTTCTAAAATTCAATTCAAACATTTAATTGAGTTAATAACATGTTTCATGATCCAAAATATAATCATGCTTAAATAGATATTATCTCTCAATTTTCTGACCAGCAATCATTTTAATTTTTTTTCAGGGCCACATCCATTGTTTAGGGCTTACTCTTGGCTCTCTGGCTGTGTTCTAAGTGGTCACTCTAAGTTGTACTCAGGGGACCCTATGGGATTCCATGGGTCAAACCCCAGTCAGTGTGTGGAAGGCAAGCATCCTTTTAGCTAATCTATTGCTTTGGCCCTGATTACTAAACTTTCTGTAATATAATTAGGAAAATAATGACCATATATAAGCAGAAAATGATTTAGACTATAGGGAAGAAGTCATGTTTGTAGATAAAAATGAGCATTATTTATAAAATAAGAATGATCTATTGACTTTAGAACAGTCAGTTTCATATAAGTGAACAGAAGAATACTAAGATCTTCAAATCTAATAATGTAAGATGGAAAGGATAGAACATACATTGTGGGGAAGAAATAAAGTTGACAAACTAATTCTATATAAATATTTATAAGATGAGATTCCTTTACTAATTTCATTTCCAACATCACAAGATTATTTAGTATAAATGTTTGCTAGTTATGAGTGAAGTTTATGTGTTTATTTTTGTATTTTTATTATATTCTCTATTCAAAGCTTATATGCTTCAATTTTGTTATTTTTATATATTTATTATTTAAAATATTTCATAAGACAGTGCATTGTAAGAGAGAGAGAGTACAACAGGCAAGGCACTTTATTTCAACAGAATGACGTGGATAAGATCCCTGCACCACACATGATACCTGAAGCACCACCAGTAGCAATTCCTAAGCAAAGAGCTATGAAATAGCCTCATATACATCTGTGTGGCAAACAAAAAACATAAATCAAACCAGCAAGTGGTACAAAAGTTACCATATTTTGAACCTTTCATGCAGAATTCTGTCAATTTTTCTTTCTTTCATTTCTTCCTTACTTCTTTACTTTCTTCCTCTTTTCCCTCATCCCTCCTTCTTTCCTCTTTCTATCTCTCTCTGCTCTTTACTTCCCCCTTCTTTTTATCCCTTCCTCATTTTTCCTCCACCCCCAAATCTGAAATTACATTAATTTAAATTTAAATTATCTTTTGAATATCTTTAATTGAAAATTGAATGTCAACATTAAGTATTAGTAGCCATAAAAGGATTAGGTACTTCTGGCAGACATCATAAATCTAAATGGTACTTATGTATAAGTTTCATGGTGGATCAATTTTATTAAGTGGTAGTATGGGCAGTTAGAATTAATTAGTCATTTTTAATTTGTTTTTCAACATAATAATTTTATGTGCGTGGAAGTATTGACTTTTTATTCTTAACTTTGCTTTTCAAAAAACAACTATACATTTTATTAGCAAAAAGGAAAAATACCTTTCTGTAATTAGACATAAACAGTTAACTAAACACACACACACACACACACACACACACACACACACACATATATATGTTGCACCAGTGAAGTGGGGTATTCTGTTTATGACTTAAACCTAACTACGAACTTCCTTGTAATCAGAGTGCTTAAATATTTACATATTAATGATTAAAAAAGCATTGCTCCTTGTTTTTGCAATTTTTCTTGAAAATTACAAAAATATTATTTTTATAATGGTTTAAATATATGTATTAATAAATGTCAATGTCATATATAAAAATAAAGGTGAACTTCTTTATATTACACTTTAATATCTGTAGAAATACTACAGTTGTAGTACTTGTGCGCTTGTAAAGCACAACACTAACCCTTTTCAATCATTTTCATGCCATATAGTCTCCTAAGCCTGACCATTAATGATCCTTATAGGCAGAGCGAGGCGTGGTCCTAAGCATCATAAGGTGTAACTCAAAAGCAAGAAAATATTTAAAAAACTATGCTCTATAATTTCTTTTAGTTGTAGTGAAAATATTTTCTCACAAAGTTCCAAATAATGTTTAGTAGAAATTTTACTTAATAGTAATTATTACACTAAAACTTTAGTAATATGCATTTAAAAGTCTAAATTATGCTTATGCTGGATTTGCTATACTAGTTACTTCAAGAAAAGTTCAGAGTAATCACATGAAAACAAAAATTGAATTAGATTCTCTATTGACTGCCTGTGATTATATTTAATAGCAATCCTTAGAAATGTGTAGATTGCTTAATCAGATATGCTTTTATTTTGTTCCCTCTTGTTTCTAAATAATTTTGTAAGTCAGATATCAGATCATTTTTTGAAATTACATTACCAGAAAGTATACTCTGAGTTTCAGATTAAAATTACTTTTAAATGAAAAGATATAATTACATGGATTTTTAATACAATAAGCTCAGTTTCTTCTTCATTTATGAGAAATTCATTTCTTCTTACAATGAATAGCATTAATATCAAGCCTAAAAATAGAGTTGATACTGCTTTTTTTTTTCCCATTCAGATGGCATTAAAGAACTAAGAGTGAATAAGCAAATATTTCTACTTCTTCACTATTTTCCCATCTAATTTGATGTGCTCTTACTAGAGTGTCAGTATTGAGATTTTGGAGATGTTGTATGGCCTCATAAAATATGTGGGCTACAAGAACTCCAAGATCTGTAGAGTTGGGTCAATGAGCTTCAAACTACGGCCCGCAGGCCACATATTGTATTTATTCCCATTTTGTTTCTTCACTTCTAAATAAGATATATGCAGTGTGCATAGAAATTTGTTCATAATTTTTGGTTTTACTATAATCTGGCCCTCCAACAGTCTAAAGGACAGTGAACTGGCTCCCTGTTTAAGAAATTTGAGGACCCCTGGATATGATCAAGACTGTGGGGCCTGGGTGTGTCAGTTAGTGTTTCCAGAAGTAAGAGGGGTGGGAGTGAGGCTCTCTGCCCCCACTCTGAAAAGACAAGAGAGTTTTCAGCCCAAATACAAGTGTACCTGCAGTTTCTGTTGGTTTAGTAATACTACAGAGAGTCATGAAACCGTTAAGTTGGGTCTGATGACAGCAACTGTGGATTGTGGATCCAACTGCAGAGCTTCAGAAGAGTGGGGACTCAGCCCACATCCCAGCTGAGGGCACCCCAAGATTTCAGCTGGGAGCCCAGTATAACTATTGATCTCAGCAGAGTGGTGTGCTTCTCTGATTACAATGAGTCTGTGGAGCAGGGCCAATGCAATTCCATGGTGGTGGCTGTGGAATTGAGTGCCTATTGTAGATTTTTTTTTTACCATGGACATATATTATTATGAAAAGACAAAATGGTGTCTTTTTGTGTGAATAAAAATAAATCGAACAAAAAAAGTTTATAAGACCATTGAGTCAATTTCTAAATTTCAATTAAAATTTGTTCATTTAGGGGCCGGCGTGGTGGCGCTAGACGTAAGGTGCCTGCCTTGCCTGCGCTAACCTAGGACTAACGGCGCGGTTTGATCCCCGGTGTTCCATATGGTTCCCCAAGCCAGGAGCGATTTCTGAGCGCATAGCCAGGAGTAACCCCTGAGCATCAAATGGGTGTGGCCCAAAAACAAAAAATAATTGTTCATTTGGAAAAATCTAGGGATATTTTTTACAAATTAAAATTTTATTACATTTTAGGAACTATGGAAAAAATGAATTAATGTAAATACATTTATTCAGAAAAAATATAAAATTAAAGGCTTGAAAAGATTTTATGATGAGTAGAGCAATAGCCTTACACATGGCCAACTAGGATTTAATATTCAGCACCCCATATAGTCTTGGGAGTTCTGCTAGTCATAATTCAGCATAATGAGTAAGCTCTAGCTAGGCATTACTGGATGTGGTCTCAAACCAAAACCAAACAAAAAAATGGAAGACTATAGAATGTGCTGAGTGATTCTTCACTTACACTTACTTAAAGATGGCAATAAACGAAGACGCACTCATCATTGTGGTCACATTCTTCCAAATAAGTGGCTGGTGTTCTTATTAAAAATCTCTCAAAGAAGTCAATGTGCTATCTTAGATAAAAGTATTTGAACCAATTAATATGCTTTGCAACACTATTTTAATGCTGTTGTACAATTTATATGCTTCCCACTGTTGCTCTCCAAATGCTAAGCTTACATACTTAGAGACTAATAGAAACATAATGTGAGCATTTTGAAACACTGAGATTTTTTAATGAAGGATTATAAGGTCTCTTTAAGTTTAGGGCTTCAGAAACCAATTTATAAATGTGTTTCTTTAGAAATTTAAAGAACAATCTTCTAAGGTATAGTTAGAGGGAGTTTACATAACTCTCTTTGGAAAGCTCTTTGCAGGATATCATTGTAACCACAAAGGCACAAAAGCTTACATTTTTATCATTTTATAAACCTTTGTAACTTAAACCATGTTTGAATAAGAACCCACTGAGAGAAGAGTAAGTGGGAAAATATTTCAATTTCATTTCTAAAATATACAGTGATACTGAATTCAAAACGTTGCTTAATCACTTTGTATGTAAATTTAATTATCTGCATCAGATAAAAAGAGATGGCATTTTAACAAGTATTACTGTGGACTGAGTTTAGAGCAGTAATAATTGGATTGGAATCCATATGAAATAATGGAAAGAGAAATCTGGAGTTATAATTATGAAATTGAGAAAAGTTCCAAAGAGGACCGACTGCTTGAGTGAGAAAGGATGCCAGCAGAGAATCACCATTTTTTAATTTTCTAAAATTGTTATTATTTTGCTACATAAGTCTCTCTCTCTTTCTCTCTCTCTCCATTTAGCTTTTGGTCTACACCTAGCAGTGCTCAAGGGGTATCCTGGTTCTACCATCTACCACTTCAGACAGTGCTTTGGGGTCCATATGGAATGGCATTGATGCATCCTACATGCTGTATTATCACTCTGACTTCACTACTATTTTCTTCATATTAACAGACTAAAAAATACTGTACCTATGCTTAATATTTTAATTATTTTTAAAATATGTATTTGCAAATAATTTATTCCTAGTATTCACACTCAGATTTATTTTGTTAAATTTAGATGAACCTACACCCTGTCACCTTTAAAATCTTACAACTATAGAGAGTAACTTTATAGTACATTTTATATGCTATTGAATTAATAAACCAAAGGTGACATATTTATAAAAAATACAATGATAAATTATCCTATGGAATATTTTTCAAAAAATATTAAAAACACTGGTATATGAAAATTGTAAAATAGGGATAAATATTAAAATGAGAAGAAAATTAAATGCATGCATTTTAAACTTAGAATGCACAAATTACTGCATAACCAGAGCTCTAAGTAATGCAATTTTTAATAATTTAATTTTCATAAAATGTTATATTACCTGAAATTAGGTTCTGTAATAATTCTGCTAGACCACAAAGTTTTTTGTTTTTGTTTTTAAAGACCCTTACTTAGAGAAACTGTGAGATGTGATGACTAAAATTCTCTGTCAACAGAAGTTTGGAGCCAGTTGTTAAGTTCATCACTAGTAAAGAGGTTAGACCTTTGAATTTAGTTGATTCTTTTCTTCTAGTTTTTGCATCACACTTGAGTAGATTCAGTACTTACTCCTGATGCTTTATTAAGGGATCACTCCTGGAAGGTATGAGGGACTATAACAGATGCCAATAATCAAACCCTGGTCAGTCATGTGTAAGGCAGGTACTCTTCCCCTGTACTATCTCACCAAACCTGAGATTAGTTGACTTTAAAGAAAATAGTGCATGCACTTTATTCAATCACATGGAGCCCCAAGGAGTATATAAATTCCCCTATTCAGGAGGAATTCCACCTCAAAATTTAAAAAAAAAATCTTGAAAGATTGCCAGTTCATGATAGCAATGCCACTTGAGCCTAAATTTCTAGCTTGTGGCCAACCTGTGGATTTTGAATTTAAGGCTGCAAATGCCATTCCTTTCTAGTCATTCTGCTGGTAGAGCAGCCCTACGAATTTCCAACTAACCAATCAGCATTACCTAAACTGATTTCTTAAAATAAATAAGAGGACCCAAGAGATAATACAGGTCAGTCACAACAGTCTATTCCAACCCTGTCTCACATATGGTCACTTAACCCTCACTCTCACCCATTATGACCAGGAGTAATCCCTTAGTACAGAACTAGGATAAGACCTGAGCACCACCAAGTGAGTCACAAAAAGCAATAAATAAATAAATAAAAATTGAGTGAATATGTATATATACATATGTATAACTGTTATTCCTATTATTTTGTTTTCTATGAAAAGTTTTCTCCCCACAATAAAATTTTCATGTAATTATTTTTAATTATAAATTCACAACCTATTTAATGTAGCACCAAATAATTTATAGTATGAAACTGCCATCTTTTATTTATAGGAAAATAATATAAGTTAGTATAAAATCAATTATTAAAAATTTAGTCTCAAAAATGCTTTCTATCTCTGACTTCTATATAAAAACATTTTGTATAAATGTATATAAAACATTTTATGTTCTATATAAAAATATTTTATATTTAAACCCTAAAATATTTATTATGCATATACAAATTAGAATATGTACTATAATTATTTAAGCCTAAAATTATACACAAAGTAACAGTGTGATATGGAATAAAAGCTAAATTTTATTTATTTGCATGACATATAATGATTAAATTAAAAATGAGGGGTTTAAAATGAGAGGTTTAGTATTAACAAATATATTTTTCTCATTCGTTTCTTTCTTTTTCTTTTTTGTTTTGATTTTGGTTTTGGGTCACACCTGGCAGCTCATGGGTTACTCCTGGCTCTGCACTCAGAAGTCACTCCTGGCAGGCACAGGGGACCATATGGGATGCAGGGATTAGAACCACATTCCTTCCTGGATCAGCTGCGTGCATGGCAAATGCCTAACTGCTGTGCTATCTCTCCAGCCCCTATTTTTCACATTTAACACATATATATTCAAATATACTATTAACCAATCAGCACCAGGAAGTGCCCAAGGAGCATCACAACTATATCTGGTAGTGCCCAGTAAATACATTTGTGTTGGTGATTGGACTCAGGGCCTTTCATATAAAATTCATGTGGTGTATCACTGGAGAAAGCCATTTTTTTGTTCCCATAAACGTTTAATTTTTACTTCATAAACTACATAGTAACAATAGTGGCAAAATTCTACTGTTATTTATATTATTTCTGAAATATTTGAAAATTAAATTGATTTTATGTCTGATAAAGAATAAACTGAATTAAATTATTTATTTACTCATTTCACATAATTATATAATCATAAAAGTGAGTACCCAACAATTTAATAAATGCCTTCAAAACTTATCTTATTTGTATTAAGTGTCTACATTAACTAGTGTATAGGTAAAGTATGTATATATTGCATGCGAAAGTGTATAATACTTTAAATATTTTTATAACATATATGTTCATATATGTAATTTGTTATTTATAAATATTCCAAAAATATATTCACCAATCCATTTTTCCAGTTTTCCAATTATCTAAATGCTTTATTTCAGTCAGTTTTTAATGTTAGTTTTTCTCTATACATTGTATAAAATTTTACAAGACAAAGTTTTAATTCTCCATTAGTTTTGACTTAATGTATACTACAATGTGTTTTGATGGAAAGCACACCTGCCAGTGCACAGGGTTTATTCCTCAGATCTGTGCTCAGGTAACACTCTTAACTGGATCTGGGAACCACATGAGGTAGTAAGAATGGATCAGAAAATAAATAAAGGAAAATATTTTCTACATAAAGCTAAATTGTTCATTCAATTGAGTTCACAAAAAGTGAAGTAAAATATACAATAAAATTAATATTAATAAATTATTATTTTTTTATCACACTCAATGTTGCTCAGGGCATACTCCTGGTTCTGTGCTCAGATATTACTCCTGGCAAGTTCAGGGAGCATGTGGGATGGAAAGGATTAACCTGGGTCTGCCACATGTAAGGCAAATGCGTTCCCACTGTGCTATCCTCTAGACCCTATTTTATTCCACACATTATAAAATAACTATTGTATACCATTGTAGTAAGGTTTAGGTATTGGTTTAGGTGTTTTTTATTTATAAATAATAATAACCTTTAATATATAAATGTTTAGGTATTTATGCCATATTTCTTATCTTTAATTTAATATTTCTTATCTTTAATTCAAATAAGTTACTAGAAATAAACAATATCATCTCTTGAAATAAATTTTTTTACCAATATCATAGTTATAATAAATCACTCTCAATTATCCCACCTCTATATGAGATGATTTATATCTACACATATATATGACAGTGAATTTTTTTCACTTTTGTTATTATTTATTTTATGAACTAAAAAACTAATGCTTATGAAGACAAGGTACTATTTGCTCCAGTGATATACCAAATGAATTTCATGTTATAATTATTTAAATATATATACATACATATATGTCTCTTTATATAAAGAGACAGAGAAAGAGAAAGAAATAGATTTTATTATGTTTCCCAAGTGTAATTTTATTCAAGAAAAATATATGTAGAAAAATGTAATTTGTAAATACTTGCCTGAAATCCAAGCAGTTTTTCACTAGGTTTAATATGTCTCTGAAATTCACATTCTATTGGTTGTATCACTTTGATTCCATCTTCATAAAAAACATAGAACATGTTCCCAATTCCAAGACCTTAGAAATAATAATAAAACATTAATAAAATATTCAAAGTTTCAAGGTAAAATAATTAGAAATTGTTGCATCCTTTACTCAGTTCTCAGTTATTATTAGAACAAGAGCAATTGTGATCCTTGTAATGTTACAAAAGCAAACTAGAATGGCTAAGTGCAAGGCAAATGTTTTATCCATGTCACACTTTTAGCTCCTTGAGCTAGCAGTAAGTGCAGGGACAGCAGTAAATCCTAAGGAACTTCTGAGTGTTCCCCCCAAAAAACAGGAAAAAGAAAAACAAAAGCAAACTATGCGACTTTATTAAATTCAAATATTCCTCTTTTCTATTTATACTTCAGTGATATTTTTACTATAATTCAGTAGATTTTTTAAAGCATTTTATTTACAACTAGAAACTAAAAGTTGTTTGACAAGTTATAGTGGGTCAGATAACTTACTCTTACTTTATATAATAATAACAAAAATACTATGCTTTAATAATTAAGGTTATTGAGCTGAATCCATTGCACAGATGGTAGGAAGTTTGTTTTGCACTTGTCCAACCAAGATTTAATACTAACACCCTAAAACGTGCCCCAAACCTGCCAAGTAATTTCTGAGTGCAGAGTAAAGTAAGTCCTGAATGCTACTGGTGTGGCCCTCAAAAAGAACAAAACAAAACAAAACATAGGTATTTTTACACTTCTATTAATATTTTAAGGAAAATGGACTGCATGTTTTGTATAAGTTTAGTTTATAAGATAAAATTAAAAAAAAAAAATAAACAGGGGCCGGGCGGCGTCGCTAAAGGTAAGGTGCCTGCCTTGCCTGCGCTAGCCTTGGATGGACCGAGGTCCCGGTGTCCCATATGGTCCCCCAAGCCAGGAGCAACTTCTGAGCACATAGCCAGGAGTAACCCCTGAGCATTACCGGGTGTGGCCCAAAAACCAAAAAAATAAAAAATAAAAAAATAAACAGTGTTTGGGAACTATATGTCCTTAAAATAATTATTACAAATATGATCATATGAAAGATCCTGATATCAGGGTTTATATTGGCAACAGTAGGAGTATATGTCTATGTATTATTTTATTCAAGGTGATTTCATTATGACATTGAACAGAAAATATTATTCTTATAGCTGATATCTACATAGAGTTTACACCTTCTCCTGGTATCTCTATGGGTTTCCTCTCATATTCCAAAGACATGCAGGTCAGTTAGGATCATTTGTATGTCTCAACTAACCAAGTAGTACTATGACTTTCTGCATCTCATGTATTAAAACATAATTTCCTTTGAAATACTTTAATTTTTCTTTTGAAATATGTCTTTCATATTATTATAATGAAATATTGAAGTCAGAAATTAAATATTTTTTCTCTAAAGTAATTATTTCACAAATTTATGAACTTAAAATATAATAATGTATTATTTTCAACTTCTTTCACAGTGATGATATGCAATTAAGTTAAGCTAAAAAATAAGAAGTTACATGTTTCCTTACTATATGCCAAATATGAAACATTCAAAACCACATCTAAGAAATAACAATACTAATCAGATCATGAAAAAAGATATGTTAATTGTAAATTATACTGCAAATTTATTTATATATTTGATGTGGTATAAATTATCATAAAAGTGAATGTGTTTCATATCAATATATCTATTTTTGTATGTAAATTACTTAAATAATTTGAAAAAAATATTTTCACAAACATAAGCAATATGTTTGTGTTAAAATGAATAGATGTCATATTGAGCAAGTGTTTCTCCAGTTTGTTCTATTAGTTATTATATCTTAGAGATATTCATCAAACTAATTTTACCTTCTACCATATTTAGAGAATTTTATGTAACATAATGAATTACACTTTCACTGAAAGTTTAAAATTAGTGTATATACAAAAAATTAGTGTATATACAGTTCAGATTAATCTTCCAGAGAATAAAATATTAGGATATCTTTAATTCAATATTATATAATGAAAACACATGTTATTCAGTTAAACCAGAAGACATACACTCAAAATTTTGTTCACCAAATAAATAGAAAATACTTTATTAGTTTGCATGTTATTAGGATTTTATAGAATATAATATATAAAATATTAATATTAACTATATTTTATTTATATTTTAAAACCAATAGAAAAATTAATGAAACTGATCTAAATCTAATATGCTAGTTTGAAAACTTAAGGGTTAATTTCAGATGTTAGATCTTTAAAATTGTCTCCTATATTCATATAAACAAAAATTATGACAAAAAATAGAAAATAGAACATAGATTAGTAAAATAGTATATGTTACATTAATTATGTACCTTTTATATAGAATAAGATATTTATGGCTAAGAGCTAGATTGTGCTACTTATATTTTATAATTTGTCATCCATAAAACATTTTAGGGGTCAGAACAATACTGTACTATGTGTGTCTTGCATGCAGCTGACCTGAACTTGATCATGGGCATCCCAAATATGCACTTCAAGAGTGATTACTGAGTGCAAATCCAGGTATATGTCCTGGGCTCAGCCCAACATGGTCTCAAACTGAAGCAAAATCAATAACAACAAAAATAACCCCCCCCAAAAAACATAGAAGAAACATTTTATAATTTTATAACTTATAGAATTCTGAGATGTATTGTTTTTTTTTTAATTTCAACTCCCCATTTCTTTAGTTTTAAATGTACTACAATATTTGCAAATAGACAGGATTACTCCTGAGTTCTGTTCTCGGTATCTCTTCTAGATGACTCTGGAAACCTTATGTGGTTCCAAGGATAAATCAAACCTTAGTCAGCTGTATGTAAGGAAAGAACACTACCTCCTGTACTATTGCTATATCCCCACAGACCCTCCAGTGTATTTTTCCAGAATAACATTCTATTGGCCATTATATAGAGTCATACATACTAAAAGAAAAACAATGATGGAGTGGACATAAAACTAATATCATAAATACATAGTTCTATTATTTTTAGTGTTGCTTCTAAAAACAAAGTGGTCCTCTTTTTTGGAAGCTTCAGTTAGCTAAACTTCCAATTATTTGAACTTATAATTGTTATATAGTGTTAAAATTCAATGACTTCTCAAGATGATATATTATCTTGTGACACCATAACTATCATTACATGTAATCATTTCTAGTTAAAATATTTCTCATATAACTATAAAATAAAATATTTCTCATATAACTATAAACTATAACTCATATAACTATATATATTTTATATATGTAATTATAAAATTATTTACACATGTTTATAATTCTAAATAAATATGTATATAGATCACTCCTCCTGGCACTGTGTTCAGGGATCACTTCTGATGAGGTATGAGGGGTTAAAAAGAGTACTGGGGAGAGAACTCAGGTCAGCTGAGAGCAAGGTGAGTGAGCACCTAACCACTGTATTATGGCCTTCAATATATATAATTGTATTTTATATTTAATTTCACGAATGTTTCCTTCCTTCCTTCCTTCTCTTTCTTTCTTTCTTTCTTTCTTTCTTTCTTTCTTTCTTTCTCCTTCTTTTTTTCTTTCTATCTTTCTTTCTTTATTCTTTCAGTCTTTCTTTCTTTCTTTCTTTTATTCTTTCTTTCCTTCTTTCTTTCTTTCTCTCTCTTTCTTTCTTTCTTCTTTCTTTCTTTCTTTTCTTTCTTCTTTCTTTCTTCTTTCTTTCTTTCTTTCTTTCTCTTTCTTTCTTTCTTTTCTTTCTTCTCTTTCTCTTTCTTTCTTTCTTTCTCTCTCTCTTTCTTTCTTTCTTCTTTCTTTTTCTTTCTCTTTCTTTTTTCTTTCTTTCTTTCTTTCTTTCTTTCTTTCTTTCTTTCTTCTCTTTCTTTTCTTTCTTTCTTTCTTTCTTCTTTCTTTCTTTCTTTCTTTCTTTCTCTCTTTCTTTTTTCTTTCTTTCTTTTTCTCTTCTTTCTTTTCTCTTTTCTTTCTTCTTCTCTTTCTTTCTTCTTTCTTTCTTCTTTCTTTCTTTCTTTCTCTCTCTTTCTTTTTCTCTCTCTCTTTCTTTTTTCTTCTTTCTTTCTTTCTCTCTCTCTCTCTCTCTTCTCTCTTTCTTCTTTCTTTCTTTCTTTTTTTCTCTCTCTTCTTTCTCTCTCTCTCTTTCTTTTTCTTTTTTCTTTCTTTCTTTTCTTTCTTTTCTTTCTTTCTTTCTTCTTTCCTTTTCTTTCTTTCTTCTTTCTTTTCTTCTTTCTTTCTTTCTTTCTTTTCTTTCTCTCTTTTTCTTTCTTTCTTTCTTTTCTTTATTTCTCTTCCTTCCTTCCTTCCTTCCTTCCTTCCTCCTTCCTTCCTTCCTTCCTTCCTTCCTTCCTTCCTTCCTTCCTTCCTTCCTTCCTTCCTTCCTTCCTTCCTTCCTTCCGTCTTTCCTCCCTCCCTCCCTCTCTTTATCCCTCCCTCCCTCTGTCCCTCCATCCCTCCCTCTCTCTGTTCCTCCCTCCCCCTCCCTCCGTCCCTCCCTCCCTGTCTCTCAGTCTTTATTTATTTATTTATTTATTTATTTATTTATTTATTTATTGCCTTTTGGCCCATATCCAGTAACACTCGGGGATTACTCTTGGCTATGTGATCAGAAATCGCTCCAGTTTGGGGGACCGTATGAGATACCATGGGATCAAAACCTGATCTGTCCTAGGTTAGCCACATGCAAGGCAAATGCCCTACCACTTGTGCCACTGTTCCTGCCCCTAATGAAAGTTTCTTAAAAATATCAAAAAAGTAAGAAAAGTGACTATTATTTGTCAATAACATATAAGAAATAAAATCATGCAAAGAAAACAATTAATCAATAAAAATATTTTTGAGAGCATATATTAATCACATTGCTAGAAAAATTATATATATACAAAATGTATCTTATACTGAAAGTAATGTTAAACTTAATCCATCAATTTTTAATATTTTGCTATTATTACATGTTAATAATTACAAACAATTAATGTTCATAGTGGTTTCCAAGTAATGTCAAATTATAATAAAGTCTTGCTTAACAAAGCAGAAGAATATTTTTATTTGTTTTTTAAATTTTTTAAAAAATAATTAATTTGGTGCCACACTGGCAATGCTTGGGTTTTTTCTTGCTTCTGCACTCAAGTCACTTCTGGGCAGTAGGTGAGTACCTTATGGGATGCCAGGTTAGCTTCATGCAAGGCAAGCAACCTACTCACAGTGCTGTCTCTCTGGCCTCACAAAGCTTAACCTCAGAGTAGCTACTAGAGTTCCAACTGTAATTGAAGCATTGTATTAAATAACTAGTTCATTGAGATCAAATAACCAAATTCCTAGTAATTAATCAGCAAAATCAGATCTCTGGTAGTTTATTTATTACTTTAAGAATTTATCCTATCAGGGCTGAAGAGATAGCACAATGGTGGAGCATTTGCCTTGCATATGGCTGACCAGGGAGGGACTAATTTTGATTCCAGGCATTTCATATGGTTGCCCAGACTGCAAGGAGTGATTGCTGAGTGCAGAGCCAGGAGTAACCTCTGAGCACCGCCGGGTGTGGCCCAAAAACTAATCAATCGATCAATAAATAAAGTTTAAAAACTGTTTTAAAAGAAAGAATTTATCTTTTCATTACATTGATACAGTTAAATCAATTTCTTTAATACCTACAGAAATATTTATTTGATTTTAAGAGGGAAATAGTATAAAAATATACCTAACAGATATATCAATATTAATTTTTATAATAAATTAAATATTACATACAAATGTGAACTACCCAAATTCCAAGAGGAAATATTTACACCAGAGCCTTATTAATAAAATACTTTAAGTAAATTTAACAATATATTTAAAAAGAAAAATTAACTCAAAAAATATATCGTATTGTAAATATTATGAACAAAATTAACATTGCTAAATTATTAAAATGATTTGCAGCTTCTGAGCATAACTTTTAGAGCTAATAGTCACTCCAAATCATATAAGAAAATACAATTGGGAAGAATACTATTGAGTAAGATGAAATGCATAAGGCAACAATTTTGGTCATTGCTTATTAAATGAAAGTACAATGATGAACTATAGCATTTTTTTTAAGAATTTAACTTTAAAACTGGAACACTATGAGTTATTTGAATACCTGATGGAATGCTTTTTCCCAACCTTTGCGACTAAATAAATAATAAAAACAATAATAAAAATGACAATGGCTTCCATTTGTTCACTATTGATTATATTAAAGAACTGATAGATTTAATAATTATAAATAGCTACTCTTTAGAGAAAAGATTACTGTGGACCCTAAGGGCCTATTCATGTAAGTGAATAGTCAAGAATTAATTGGTAAGAATTTTAACCAGAATCCTAATGACTATAACATATTTCTGCATATTATTATTGTATGCCGTTGGCAAATTAGTAATTTGTAAGTTAATCCACACATAAAAGTGCTTAGGTACTTTCCATATATTATAAATTCAATATATTTTAAGTTTCAGATCATAAAATTAATTACAGTGATTTTTCAAAATATAGTAATTTTCTGGTTTTATGTTGCTAATAAATTGAACTAATATGATAACTATTTAAATGGTGTATGTTTACACAGGTTATTGAAATAAAATACAATATTGAATCAAAACAAGTACACATATGACAAGTATCAAATCAACAAAACTATTAAAATTTAGGGAAAATAAGCACAACAATAAAAGTAATGAAATCTATTACCTTCTTCTCTCCATAATATGTTAGCTACTGAAGCATGTTAAGAAGAAAAATAAAAGAAAATAAGTAAAGAGAACTTCAATTGTATAATGCTATAAATGACTATTTAAAACGTCACAGTCTCTAGAATATAGTATGAGTAAAAAGTAAGGAAAATGAATTTGAGAAACAGCTATGTGTTAGTAATGTAATCAATTCTAGGATTAGCTAATATCACTCTCCATATTCCTTTCAGCAGCCATTGCTTTGGAAAAACTATTTTTGTTATTAAACAGAACATTTTATACATCACTGGAAAGGATGGTACATTCAAGTTAATTTTCTTAATACTCATTTAGAATAAGAATTGGCCATCAAAACTAGTTATTTTACAGTATATTTAAAATCATGATTGAAAAATATGCTTTTAAATTTTGAATAACCATAATAAATAATATTAGTATCACTATGCAATATTCCTAAGCAAGAAATGTTCTTGTAAATACAAGATTCTGAATGCAGAGTACTCTATTTTTTTTTTTTTTTGGTTTTTTTGGGCCACACCCGGTAATGCTCAGGGGTTACTCCTGGCTATGTGCTCAGAAGTTGCTCCTGGCTTGGGGGACCATATGGGACACCGGGGGATCAAACCATGGTCCGTCCAAGGCTAAGGCAAGGCAAGGCAGGCACCTTACCTTTAGCGCCACCGCCCGGCCCCGAGTACTCTATTTTTAAACATTCTTTCTATATAAAACCAGGGAGAATGAGAACACATATACATAAATCTTTATTCTAGTGTAAAAACTATTTCAAATTAATTTTTCTTGACCAAATTATTAAATGTTGAGTAAGGATTAAATGAATAAAATGTATATAATAAGACAAGTTTTAAAATTACCAATTAGCACCATCACAAGGTTAGGGGGAAAAAAACCATATGGCTCGCAACAGCAACAATAAAAAAAAAAAGAGGACAAATGTAATAGAATATATACATAATGGAATAATATGCAATTATCAAAAAGACGAAACCATACAATTTGCTGTAACATTTATGGAAATAGAAGCTATCATCTTAAGCAAAATAAGACAGATAGAGGACAGAAACAGCTTGACTCAGTTATATGGTAGAGAGAGCAAATAATAAAAAGGTAGTATAGGGGCCGGGCGGTGGCACTAGAGGTAAGGTGCCTGCCTTGCCTGCGCTAGCCTTGGATGGACCGCGGTTCGATCCCCCAGTGTCCCATATGGTCCCCCAAGCCAGGAGCGACTTCTGAGCGCATAGCCAGGAGTAACCCCTGAGCGTCACGGGTGTGGCCAAAAAACAAAAACAAAAAAAAAACAAAAAACAAAAAGCAAAAAAAAATAAAAAAAATAAAAAGGTAGTATAGAACAATGTCAAACACTCGGCGTAATATTCATATGACCAAGAAAATGGGAAGGAAATAAAGGGGATGAAGAAGCAGATTTTATTCTGCCTCTTCATAAAAGCAATATAAGGATATTGGCAAGCATATTGGATACTTTGGTGCAGTAATATTTTCCCCCTATTTTTTTTATTATAACACCCTTATTTATTAAAATGTTCAAAATACAGTTGTTTAAGGCATTAAATGTTCAAACATCAGTCTCATCACCAGTGTAACCAGTGCCCCCAATTTCCCACCCACTAGTATAACTTGAATCCATGCAAGCATAAATTTACCTTATATTGATTTCGTAAGACAACACAAAGGGATTATCAAAATTTAAATAAATATGGGTCATTTTGAATTTATTCTTATATCTCAGTATCTAAGGATTTATTCGGTTGTGGTTGATGCTAATTGACCTTTTGCATTACTGTTTATGCTCACGGCAATTGGTAGATTACTATGTAACTTTTTTATCCTGTGATACTACTGGGCTCACAATGTTATAAAATATTGAGTTGTTGCATGGCCAAATTTAGCCAAAAAATCCAGGATTTATAGCCCTAGAACAATTTTGATGACTTGGAAGTTTGATAAAAATTAACTTGCTGACCATTTCTGTAAGAGGGTGTTGGGTGTAGCAATTGGGTTGCTACATGCAGAAAGGGGAATCCGTTTCTGATAATGCCACTGAGATCTCAGGCCAGACCAGAGTATCTGGGAAGAAATTGGTGGCGAAGATTTTCTTTTTTGAGCAGCTAGAAGAGCCAGGCTGTTTTTCTGCCAGGAAGATAGCACCTATGTGCTAATGCAGTAACTTTAAGAGTTATAGATTTATTTGTTTTGGTGTGGTTATTGAAGTTGTTGTCTCCATTCATATTTATTTTTTCTTCCTTTCTTTTCTTCCTTTATGTGCTCTGCCATGTTTTTTATCTCAAGACCATGGCCTTTATGGGGTGCTTATCTTTATTGTTG
Organism: Suncus etruscus; assembly: GCF_024139225.1. Taxonomy (NCBI): domain Eukaryota; kingdom Metazoa; phylum Chordata; class Mammalia; order Eulipotyphla; family Soricidae; genus Suncus; species Suncus etruscus. The sequence goes on along the minus strand of NC_064850.1, from coordinate 101,190,722 downwards.
GAGTGTTCACTGGATGTTTTATTCGACACTTCTTTTTGTACTGTGTGGTGTTCCACTTCCTTTTTCCCCTTCTTCTCTCAAAACTAGGATGAAAGCTTCCAGAAGGACTCTGCCCATTTTCGGCGTATTTGATTTTTTTTCCCAGTTTATTACTTTTATCTTCTTCAAACAAAACACATAACTTGAACTATCTAGTCCCGCCTTCCAACTAGAGTGGGAAATAAGGGAGGTACCAAGACCAAACAGGTGTAGGACCACTAAGTAGTTAGCTAGGCACAGAGGGGACCACTTATTCTGGCAGCCCCCGGGGGGTGAGGGAGGAGGATATGGGAGGTAGGACAGGAACGGAGGTGGAGGGAGGACAATTCGGTGATGGAATTCCCCTAATTATATGTTAATATGTACCTAAAATATTATTGTCAATGATATGTGGGCCACTATGATTAAAATAAAAAATATATTAAAAAAAAGAGTTATAGATGGTTTCTATGGTCCTCCATTAAGTTTTTCTAAGTGATTACCAATGTAAACTTTATAACCCCACTCCAAGGCAAGCTGAGACAACCCAAGAAAGAAGAATTAGCAATGGGTTAATGGGGCTATCTATTACTTAAGTAAGATAGATTTTCAGGGGACATTTTTTGAATTTTTTTGTTTGTTTTTTGTTTTGTTTTGTTTTTGTTTGTTTTTGGGCCACACCCAGTGACGCTCAGGGGTTACTTCTGACTATGTGCTCAGAAATCGCTCCTGGCTTGGGGGACCATATGGGTCACCAGAGGAATAGAACAGCGGTCTGTCCTAGGCTAGCGCAAGCAAGGCAGATGCCTTACTGCTTGCGCCATTATTCTGGCCCCGAATTATTTCTTTCTTTGAGAAGTGGGGAATAGTCCAAATAAATTTGGAAGCATATGATCTTATTTTCTTTAACAATGAATTTGGACTAAAACACAAACACCTTCCCCCGCCTCTTTGTATGAAATACTATAGAAAAACTTACTGCATTCCTTAATAAAGCATAAGGTTTCTCATTTGAAATATTTAACTTATAATTGATTAATAATTGTCTCAAAAATTTTATCAATTCAATACTCAATTATGATTTAACCAAATGTAATCTTTTATTTTTCTGAAGCTAATGCATGTCTTATATAATGAAAACAATAGTTCATGGAACATATGCCAAACAGCAGTTTCATTCATGATGGTTTTATCAGTTGCCTATTTTATTATTAAAGATTTGAAATTACATTCAAAGTGATGGCACTCATATCAAAAAGCTGCCCCAATGTGTAAATATATGTGCAGTTAAGTAATATAAGAACAATAGCAAAATATAGTGAACTAAAGAGCAGTATGCTATAATATTCAATGTCTCTTTTCTTGGCTACTTATGTATAAATATATTGGATTTCCAACTAAATGCATTTATTTTCTGCCCTTGCCTTTATAAGATTAGATTTCAATACAGTAAGACATTTTTGATAAACTGTATGTATGTTAAGATAACATTTTAGCTTTATGTATTATTGACTGACTCTCTTGGATTTAAGAAATTGATTTAATTTAACAAGGCAAGTGCAAAGGGAAATGTTAAAAGAAAATGTAGATAAAAATTTAATGTATATGATAAAAATGTATGGATAGTAGGCTGCTATTTGAAATTTCATCAAATAAAATAGGGGAAAACTGCTATATTTTACCTAGAAAGTTATATACGGCACATATAATGTCTAACATTAGCCAAAGTCAAAGGTATGCTAAAATGAAACCGATTTTTTTTTAGCTTGTGACTGCATGGATTGTCACCCTGTGTCAGACAGTAGATACTAATATACTATAGTCATAACATTCATTATAGTACATCACACAGAGGCTGATTAGGAATGCATAGTCTTAATTTTAAAAAAAATGGTGAGGTGGCATAATCTTATGGTGGTGGTAACTAAATACAATAATTATGAAATGAATGATCAATGCTGGGTATCAAAAATATGACAATTCACAGAGTATGACTGTTTATGATAAATTAATGCAGGATTATGTGAAAGGGAGGAAGAGACAATGAACAACATCAGAGAGAAAAAAGAGCATGTGACTCATTCTATTGCTATCATCTGGGTTTGAAATTTAATATATATCTCACTAATTTACATCTCCTGTCAAATATACACAGATTTTGAAGCACTGTATACTTAACCAAAAAAACTCTTAGAACCCAGTGAATATAACATCAAGATAGCCTAAAAACAGTTATTATTTTGAAAGACATATACAAAATGTAAATCCATGTTTTGCTATGCCAAACCAAATTATCATGCTATCTCCACTGAGTATTTCATAATATATCAAAATGTTTAAAAAAAAATCAGTCTCTTCTTCCTTTCTCCACTATATTTTTAAGTTTTTCCTTAATAGACATTTTCCAAAAATCTGTAAGAACAATAAAAGCTAGCAGTTGGCAGCCCCCAAGAAGTGATTCAAAATAATCATATAAAGCCATAAGGCTCATTGTATCCTGTCTTTAGAAATTAAGTTATTCACCCTGAATGACTTAGTTTGAGTGTGGGAATATAGCACAAGGTTGTGTGTAAAGGAGAAGAAGGTCAAAATACTGTCCTGAATATCACATATTAGGGTAGGATCTATACTATAAAAACATATTTCAAGGAAAAAAAACAGATAACATATTCCTAGCTAAATAACCAACTTAATAGGGAATCTCAAGCAAAAACATTTTATCATAATATACATAGAAAATTTGATATATTCCGGGGCCGGGCGGTGGCGCTGGAGGTAAGGTGCCTGCCTTACCTGCGCTAGCCTAGGAGGCGGACCGCGGTTCGATCCCCCGGCGTCCCATATGGTCCCCCAAGCCAGGAGCGACTTCTGAGCGCATAGCCAGGAGTAACCCCTGAGCGTTACCTGGTGTGGCCCAAAAACCAAAAAAAAAAAAAAAAAAAAAAAAAAAAGAAAATTTGATATATTCCACAAAAATATTCTAGAAATAATAAGTCAATACAGAAAAGTGGCAGACTTCAAAATAAATACACAGAAATTTGTTGCTTTTTTTTTTTTTTGGTTTTTGGGTCACACCCGGCAGTGCTCAGGGGTTACTCCTGGCTGTTTGCTCAGAAATAGCTCCTGGCAGGCACGGGGGACCATATGGGACACCGGGATTAGAACCAACCACCTTTGGTCCTGGATCGGCTGCTTGCAAGGCAAATGCCGCTGTGCTATCTCTCCGGGCCCAATTTGTTGCATTTTAAGCTCAATGAGATCAAAGAGAATACTTTAAAATGCCATTCAAAATCATATGCCTCCCCCCAAAGAAGAGATTATGATTTAAATTTAACAAAGAAGGTAAAATGATTACTTAGTAAAAAGTATAAATCACAAAAGAAATAAAGAAGACAGAATTACAGGGAAATTTTTCATGAACTGGAGGGATGGATGAAGTTCATTTGGTCTTCTTAGGGATGCAGTAATAGTATAGGAGTAGGGTGTTTGCCTTGCATGTGACCAATTCAACTCGGTTGAATCCCCATATGGCCCACCAGAGTCCCACTGGGACTGATCCCTGAGTACAAAGCCTAGATTGACCACCCTCTCCTGAACTGTCATCCTATCCAGAGCACAATGCATTCCCATCAAAAATCTCCACAAGGCATTTTTGAAGGGCAAGGCAAGGAACAAAGCCTGTTAACATTTTTATAGAGCTGTAAAACTATCCCTGAAATTCAAAGCAATTCCCAGGGGGGACTATGATGGGAGTAGTTGCATTTCCTTACTTTAAATTATATGATTAGTTGATCATAATCAAACATATGTTATATTGGGATAATGGCAAACTCTTAGACCATTAAAATTGGCAACACAAAGATAAGTACTTAGATATTCTGATAGTTACTGTATGACAAGAGAGTTATTGATGATGTGAAGAAGTCTTTCAACAAATGGTAAGGAAAAGAGATACAACAACAAAAAACCTCAAACTATACAGAAAATTTAATTCGAATGGAATCAAAGACCTTCATAATGATAGAAGTGAAAGGGACAAGAAGTTTTTGCTTTTTATAAATGCGTATAGTTTAAGTTTGAAGTTTCCCTAAGCTTACAAGGCATCCTGTTTTGTGACCTTTAGAGCCACAGGCTGGCATTGGCCTAAAAGAGATAAGAATCTGGCTCTACTCAAGGAGGGCAGTATATGCCCAATTTGCTCATCTTTCTGTTATCTTTGCTTGCAAAACTTTTAGTGGTGGTCTGTTAAGCTTTAGCAATTTCTCTTTGTGTAACTTTTAGTGGTGGTCTAAAGATTGTTTCTTTACTTGCTAAATATCTTTCTTTTAACTGAGTTGTGCTGTATTCCTAAGTAATATGTAACAAATGAAAAACTACTTCCATGACATGTGCTGTCCCTTTGGAAAAGTGTTCTATAAAAATGGTTCGGGGTCTTTAGCTCTGTGGTTCATCCCTGGGCACTGACCCTGGTGTCACCCTGGCACCAGAAAAATAAATCACCCTTTGCAAAATTGCATGGCTTCCGAATTTCCTTGAAAAGCTTGAGACACTGCTGGAGAGAGAGGGGGACTGATCCCCGCACCTCAACAGAAGAAACCTTAGTTTTCCCTTACCAGCTGCTGTGAACAACCCCAGTTTTTACTCCCCCAATCTACATTTTAAATATTCCTGTAATTATCCAGGGCCATAAAATTCTATCCTGGTTTACTCTCACCCAGATAATGTTTAATGCCTAAGGAAAATAACCTAACACAAGACACAGACCAGCCCTTCCATTCTGTAGGACCCTTGCATTCTTCTTAACAATCTTATCAGTTGATAAGTAAAAAATTCAAAAAGCCTTTAAGGCTTACACAAAGACTCATTTGTCTTACAAAATCTCTCACAACAATACTTAATATAGTCCATACTTAATTTAATCCTAAACTATGTTCTTTCCCACATGGTGAGTTCCCTTTTTTTTCTCTTCTGCTTTCTAATAAACTTGCCTACATTCTAATTCTGAGTCTAAGAATCTTTACAACTAATTATTAAGATAACTGAAGTTTGTTATATGAATCATTTGTGATAAAATTTATCATTCCTAACTTCAAACACTAGTTTGAAGTCATGTTTAAAGCATTATGGGATATATGTAGTTTATAAAATATATATAAAGTTTAATAACAAGGTAATACTAAGTCACCAAAAATGGTTCATGTCAGGGGTCTGAGTGATGGGGCAAGCTCTAAGACATCTGCTTTGAGTGCGCTAGCCTAAGACTGACCAAGGTTTGATCCTACGGGGTCCCATATGGTCCCCCAAGCCAGGAGCAATTTCTGAGCACAGAGCCACGAGTAACCCCTGAATGTCACCGGGTGTGGTCCAACCCCTCCAAAATTGTTTATGTCAAAGAATCATATAATTTTTCAAAAAATACACAGGTTGATTATAAGTTATCAGAGAACAACTTTTTATTAATACTGATTTATAAGGAAATTGTATAAAATGCAAAGATTCTGGTAACATAAAAATTTATGATCGTGAAATGAGTTAAGAAGTTAAATCTGCTTAAAACAGTTCCTGGAACATATCAACAGATTTCGTGTATATTTCCATATATAAACATATTTTTAATATAAAATATACTTTGACAAACATAGCAGAGTTCTAAACATAATCATATTGTGATTCAAATATAACTTTTAATAGTAAGGAGCCAATAAAACTTAAACTTTGATGTACAGAAAAATATTTTAGCAATTATTTGGCAATTACTATTTCTAAATATTATAAGAAGCCACAGCAGGTTAATATATTTTGCATTAAATAATAACTCATTTCACATGCTGCAAGAGTTCCATATGCTTTTAATTTTCTTTCAGACACAGAATATCTGGGTGGTAACCCATTGGAAAAATATAAACCTGTGCTTGCTTCGGCAGCACATATACTAAAATTGGAACAATACAGAGAAGATTAGCATGACCCCTGTGCAAAGATGATACGCAAATTCGTCAAGTGTTCCATATTTAAAATAAATAAATAGTAACTACATTTTCAATGTTAAATCTCTATTATGAAAATAAATTTACATATAGGTGGTTTTAAGAAATCACTAGTCCTAGAATTTAAATTTTGTATTCTTTATAATTTAAGTGTATGTTAATTATTATAAAAAAAAACTCAGGACTTTAAAAAATTGAAAAATCCTAATACAAAATCTTAGAAAATTGGAACATAAACTTTATAATATTGTTTCAAAGTAATAATAGATGAACTTGAATATTGAATTAGAAGTTATTCCTTTTTAGGGATCATTATTTTTGTTTGCTTTGGGTCATTCCCAGCAATTATGAGAAGATATTCATGGCTCTTGAGCTCAGGCAAAAATCCCTGTTAGAACTAGGGATCAATTCAGGCTTTGTTGAGTGAGGATTAAATCAGTATAGATTACATGCATGACAAGTTCCTAAATGCTCTAACCTAAGTACATTAACCTTTGTACTATCTCTGGATTCTAGATTACTTTCTGTCTGCCTTTTGGGTTGCTTTGCTTTGGTGGCCACCATATTCAGCAGAACTCAGCATATCCTAGCTCTGAGGTGACTCCCTAGAGTGCTCAGAGACCATAACGGGAAGCTGGGATTGAACCTGGACTGGCCCTTTACAAATAGTGTCCCCTGTAATATGTCTTTGATCCAGTAGAAATAATTTCTCAATAGATCTAAGCCAAAAGGCTGAGATGTGATAGAAGATAATCCAAATAGTCTGCAGATGAGTCATTTTACACTGTAAGCTGAAGTTGTTCGCTAAGTAGTCCTTTTGAATGCACACAATTGATCATCGCCTGAGGTCTCTTTGATGGTATTTTTTCCTGAAATAGTTTCCCTTCAGTCTAATTTCATTCTAAAAGTAGTAAGCCTTTGAAACACAGTGTATTTGTTTTGCTTCAATAAATAGAAAGTAAATTATTGGTTTTGCTGAAAGTGACATCATACATTCTAGATGCTTTGATCTGAACTACTCATGGTATTGTCACTAATAATATTTTCTAAAATACTAAGTGGAAATGCTGCTATTTGTAATAATCAATTTGCTTAGTTTTCAAAATAGCATTAGAGAAACTAAATGAAACTAATGGTATTTTTAGCATAAAAATTTATGCTTTATGAATTTAAAAATAAAGAAAAATATAGAATAAAACATATACAAAGCATTTTTTCTATAATAACTAGTATACTTTTAACATTGCTCTATCAAAGCTACTACAAAGTTTCTTGATATTTAATATATACTCTTCAGAAGCCAAAATCCTTTTTTACAAAACATTATCATTAATACTTTCAAATACCTGCAAGAGAGTTTGAGAGTCAGAATTATTTCTCATCATATTAAAAGGGAAAATAAAAAGAAATAGCATCAATATCTTACTTAGTAAGGTAGCCACAGATATCCTGCTACTATTAAATCAGAATTTTAAGTTACCAATGTATTGTTTTATTTAAAACAATATTAAACAAGATAAAGAACTTGAAGTTGTTAAACTGGAGAAACAAATGCTAGAAAATTGTGTATTATGTACGAACTGTTCTGTTCTCCTTCAATGGGCCTCCTTTTCTCTACTCTTCCTTTCAGTAATCACACTCGCAACATAAAGATACTATATTAATGAGAGAAAAATAATGCCAATTGTTCTCTTCCTTTCATTGTAAACACAAAATAAAAGGGCAGACCACATCAGTGTTATTCCAGCAGCTGCAGTAACTGGCAAGAAGAAAAAGACAAAAGATCAAAGATGTTTGGCAGAAAGGAGACAGTAAGATAAAAAATTTAGGCCAAGTAGCTGTAGTGTAGTCAATCACAGCTATAATAATAATGATCATTGGCACCAAAATGTCAGAGCATTTTCATCTGAACCCTTCTAATATCATAATTCTACACATATAAAATGATTAATTACTGATACATACAGGGAAAATAGTTCAACCTGATAATTATTTAATATCATACTTAAAATGAGTATACAATGGATTGAGACTTGGATATAAGACCAAAAGTTCATAAAGGATAAATCAAAATAGATACACTTATAGATATGGCCCTCAGTGATGTCTTGGGGAACTTGATTCCAATGCAAAATCAAAGCAAAACCAGCAAATGAAACCACATTGAATATAAAAGGCTTGTTCAATAAAATAAATCAACATGAAGACAAATAGGCAATTACTGGTTGGAAGATAATGCTTACATCAATAGATTAATTAATGCTTACATCAATAGATTAATTTCCTAAGTGTATAAGACTCATGCAAATCAACAGCAAACATTTTGTTTGTTTGTGTTTTGGGTCACACATGGCAACGCTCAGGGGTTATTCCTGGCTCTGAGCATAGAAATTGGCCCTGGCAGGCTCAAGGGACCATATGGGATGCTGGGAATCGAAACATCTTGGTCCTGGATCTGTTGTGGGCAAGGCAAACATCCTACAGCTATGCTATCTCTCTGGCCCCACAACAAACAGTTCTTAAAAACAATCAATAATTTTAAATGGACAAATGGTTTGCAGTTTCTCTTTGAAGAAATCTCAACATAGAAGTCATGTGGGCTTATGTTTCCTTTAAAATTATATGAGTTTCTTTAAAATGAAACTTAAAATATCCTGTAAGTTACTATATTAGTCTAGGCATTGTATAAAATATATGAAGAGTAATTCAGAAAGAGATGTGCCCTCCGTATAATCATCAACATATTAATTATAAGAGCAGAAACAAAACCTATCTAATGGCCTATATTAATGCAAAAGAAGATGTAACATATGCAAAGAATAGGATACTATACCCAATACTGAAAAAATTAAATTATGCCTTTTATAATAGAATGGGTAAACTGTTTATTTGACCAGACAGTAAAAGGCAATGAAAAGAGTCTGACATATATTGTATAAAAAGGGAAACAAATGAAAACAGACATACACACAAAATTAGTCGTGTGAGGAGGAAAGGCAAGATGTTAAGACAGGAGAACCTGTGTTTGCCAACTCCAGTAATAATAGCATATGTAGAGAAAATTTTTTGACATCTACTTCATAGAAACCAACCTGAAATGCCAATGCAAAAAGCTTTCCAGAGGGACAACAAAATACATGTAGATATTTTGAAAACAGGGAGTCTTTCTTGAAGGAAAAGATCCCATTTTGGGTGACATGCTAATATCTGGAAAAATAAAGTCAAAGTACAACTTTGACAACACAGAAATGTGTAGAAATAAAGAATAAAGCTTCTATTTTGATTTTTATATAATACATTTTTTGGTCCCCCAGCCTGCCAGCAGTGCTTACTGAGCATAGAGTCAGAAGTAACCCCTGAGCACTGCCGGATGTGATTGCCCACCCCCCCCAAAAAAAAGCTTCACTTTTTAACAGGAGTATGAGTACCTGCAGGTATCATCAAACTATCACAATGCAGTCTTCCACCTTTTTGATTGCAATGCAGTTAGATATAATTTGGGGTTTTACTCATTATGGGAATAAAACCTGAGTAAAAACTACTAAAGTCAGTCCCATTTATCCTTATAAATATGGGCTATGAAAAATTAACACACACACACACATACACAAACTTATTCCATATCTTCTAGAAAGTCTCACCTTTCAAACCAGCAAGCAATCTGTATTTCTCCTAAATTATAATTGGTCAGCAAAGACAACCTACTTCCAACTATGTTCCCTTACCAATTCAAGCCAAACAACCTGCTTCATGCAAACACAAGAGTGTACATATTATTCCCAGTTATGTGCTCAATTCTTTTCTAAAAATCATCCCAGTATAGATTTATCACACAGGTAACACATGGTTCTACTGTGTAAACATGGAGTCCTAATGGGCGCCAGACAATGGTGTCCTTGTATAAACAAAATGACAGTTAATTTGTGGAGAATTAAATCAACATGTTCTATTTACAATCACACCAACATATTTAATTAGTTAGAGATGTATTCATAAAGTAGATTAAAGACTTATGTTGAAAAATATTACCATAATATATTACATAATATTACATAATGAGAATGTATGAGGGAAATTGAGAACCTGTTTAGAGTACAGGCGGGGGTCGGGTGGGGAGGAGGGAGACTTGGGACATTGGTGATGGGAATGTTGCACTGGTGATGGGTGGTGTTAAGAAAAAAAATATTGTTATTCAATAATGGAATACAATGTATATATAATATATTATTATATACAATACATTGCATTATTTAATACATTGTAGTTAAAAAAAAGAAAATAATGACTGAGAGGGACATAGAAAATAAAAAAAAAATCCCAAACAAAATACATTTTATCTTTCACTTTTGGCCATGTGCCCCCCATGGTACTGGCCCGATTAAAAAAAAAAAAAGAAAAATATTACCATTAAAAGTATAAAAAACATTCTGTTTGCTTTTTTATGATTTATGAGTATGCATACACTATGTTTTGTTTTTGAAGCCAATAAAATGGGGTGCTCAGGATTTGCTCTGAGTTCAGAAATTACTCCAAGCAGATTCGAGGGACCAGATGTGTTGCCAGGACTGAACCTAGGTCAGATGTATGCAAGGCTTTATCCATATCTATCTATCTATCTTCCTAGACCCATAATAGTCATTGTTTAAAGGTCCTATCCAAAATATTAATCTGATCCAATAAAATTTCTTAAAATTCCATCACAATTCTCCAAAATATTAATAAACATTTGGAAGTTGTATAGGAGAGCAAAAGTATCCTAATAGCCAAATCAAGCCTAGGATATAAAAATATGGAAGATGGGCTAGAGTGGTGGCGCAAGAGGTAGGGTGTCTGCCTTGCACATGCTAACCGAGGATAGATAGATGTAGGATCCCGTGGCGTTCCATATGGTTTCCCAAGCCAGGAGCAATTTCTGAGTGCATAGCGAGGAGTAAACCCTGAACGTCACTGGGTGTACCTCCCCCCAAAGTAAAGAATATGAAAGACTACACACTTCCCTATTAAAATCTATTACAAAGCTTAGTGATAAAATTGTAACATTGGCAGAACAATTGACACAGTGATACTGGTATAGAAACCAAAGGCTGAAACAATTCCTTACGCATATAGATATATTCTTACACGTATACACAACTGATCTGATATTATAAAATGAAGTTAAGGAAATTAACAGCCACATGAAAAATATCAAGATAAGATACTTCTATCATCTACAAAAGTTAACTCAAATGGAAGAGTTATAGACATGAACATTGAGCAAAAAAAAAATCACCATAAAATACAGAGAAAAGGGAGTTGGGAAGATCATACAGAGATTAGAGTTTATACAATACCTTATTCTCACACATACACTCACACAGTTTCATCTGAACTGTGAGAAAACATTTCTATGATCTGGTTGGCTTTACATAATATGTATATTGAAGGAAGTCACACCCAGGACTTTCTCTTGGTTCCTCTTCATCTAGGGAGCACTCCTGGCAGAGTTATAAGGACCATATATGATGTCAGAAATAAAACCTTGGTTGGACACATGGAAGGTATTTGCCCTCCCTGCTATACTGTATTTCTACTCCTAAACATATATAATATTTCTTCCACAAAAATATATCTATGAGTCAAAATAAAAAAAAGAAGGGGCCAGAGCAGTGGTGCAAGCAGTAGGGTGTTTGCCTTGCACACCCTAACAGTGGTCCTCAAACTATGGCCCGCAGGCCACATATTGTATTTGTATCTGTTTTGTTTCTTCATTGCAAAATAAGCTACATGCAGTGTGCATAAGAATTCGTTCATAAGTTTTGTTTTTACTATAGTCAGACCCTCCAATGGTCTGAGGGACAGTGAACTGGACCCCTGTTTAAAAAGTTTGAGGACCCCTACAACCAATGATGAACTGTGGTTTGATTCCCGGCATCCCATATGGTCCCCCAAGCCAGGAGTGATTTCTGAGCAAATAGCCAGGAGTAACCCCTTAGCGTCACCGAGCGTGGCCCCAAAACTAGAACAATAATCATAATACAATTTAATAAGATATATGTGAAATGTATTTTTCTTCTCTAATTTGGGACTGTGATATGCAAAACAATTTGTATTTATTTTATTAACAAGGATTAACAGGAACCACAGATCAAGTTTTCTTTTAGTATTTAGGAAAAATACATAGTATAAAATATACTATAGTACTCTTCACAAAAATGAATGGCAAATAGACACTCAGATTTTAGTATAGCTGTTTTAGGATCTTAAACAGTTTTGAGTAATCCAAAAATTGAATTTAGAATCAATAAACAATAATATAATATAATATACATTTAGATGCTTCCCATACTCCTAATAAATCTGAAAATAATTTACAAATATGACTGAACCTTGAATCTTTACATAAGTTATAAAACACATATTTATACTTGCTATCTGAGAAATATAAATTTAAAATTACACTGAGAAATATTTTCATAGTAGTGAGAAGGACAAATATAAAAACAACTAAAAACAATCAGTGTTAATGGGGTTGTGTTGAAACAAGAATTCTCATCTCTCTTGCTGTAACTATGATCTGGTTCAACTGCTACAGAAAATAACACAGAGATTACTGATTCACACAAAAAATATTTGTATATTATATATGTTATGTTATATTATAATGTTATGCTATATTATATCATATTTTATATTATATTATGCTATATTATATTATATTAATTATATTTTATTTATTTATTTTATTATATTATTATATTATATTATTACGTAAATACACAGAGAGATAGAGCTTCCATATGACCCTGTGATTCCAACTTCTTAGCATATAACAGAATACAGAGACAGTAGTTCAAAATGATGCCTAAAAACTGATATTAATTCTAGCTTTTAGTGCATCTTAGGATCTGTATATATCCAGCCGCAGCTGATTGGATAAAGAATTGCAATATTGGGTTCAGAGTGATAACACGGGGCCGGGCGGTGGCGCTGGAGGTAAGGTGCCTGCCTTGCCTGCGCTAGCCTAGGACGGACCGCGGTTCGATCCCCCGGCGTCCCATATGGTCCCCCAAGAAGCCAGGAGCAACTTCTGAGCGCATAGCCAGGAGTAACCCCTGAGCGTCACAGGGTGTGGCCCAAAAACCAAAAAAAAAAAAAAAAAGAAAGAGTGATAACACACCCTTGGAGGGCAACTACGTTGCACAAGGTTAAATGGTTTCAATCCCCAACACCCCAAACAGTTCTCCAGGAGTAATTCCTGAGTACAGAGCCAGGAATATCCCAATTAAGCACAGCTGGGTGTGGTTCCACAACAAAACAAACAAATAAAACCAAAAAAAAATGCAATACTCTGCATCTGTAATAAAAATACCATCATGCAGTTTACTGCAATGCAGATATAACTGAAGGGTATCATGTATAGTCATATATGTCAGAAGATAAAGAACAAATCTAATATGCATTGTGTTTAAAAAAAATTGAGTCTTGCAAGATAGCCAGTAGCAGTTCACATGCTCCCACTAGCCCAGCAAGACTGATGCCTGAAGACAAAGTTAGATAAGGTTTAAAAATTAAAAAAAAAAAAAGTAAATCTTTAACAATATTTTTGCCACACCTGGAGGTACTCAGGGATCCTGGTTTCGTGGACTCTATGCTCAGAAATCACTCCGTAGGGCACAAGGGACCGTAAGAAATGCTGGGGCTCAAATCCAGGTTGGCCACATGCAAAACAAACACACTATCCACTGTACTATTACTTTAGCCCTAATCTTTTGATATTTTTACATTTTAAATGATTCACTTTCATCAGATTTTGAACTCTCTTTATCCTAATCAGTTTTTCAATTTTGTTTAATAAAATTTAAAACTCACAATTGTTAACTAGAATAATAATAATGGGGATAAAACAATTATTAAATCTACATTAAAGTGCTAATTAAAAAATTAGTACATTAGATCCATCAAAAATTTATTTTTTATTGATGTGTAACTTGAGCTAATTTCTAAAATCTATACAAGTAATAAAAGGAAAATATATATTTAAATGTGATTCTAGGGGCCAGAGCGATAGCACAGAAGTAAGGTGTTTGCCTTGCACGCAGCCAATCCAGGACGGACTATGTCTCAAATCCTGTCATCCCATATGGTTCCCCTAGCCAGGAGCAATTTCTAAACTCATAGCCAGAAGTAACTCCTGAGCATCACCGCATATGGCTCAAAAAGAAACAAAAAATGTGAATCTAAACAAATGATGTGTAATAAAACAATAATATTCTAAAAATGATTTGCTGAACAGATTATCTACTTATATCACAAGATATATTTTTAGATTAGGCTTTATAAAAATTATTTGGTTAAAATTTAATCAATCATATATGTACACATGTACACACAAAGATTGCTCAGAGGAGCATTGTCAGTATTCTGTGTTTTATAAATTTAATTGATTGACAAATTTAGTTTCACTGTCTATTGGTAAATGCCATTATGCCCAATACTCTTCAATAGTTGAAAACAGTCAAGAAAAAGTTCAGTAGCAAGTATATTTGTGAAGATTATTGCTTTTCAAATAAAGTCATTAGTACTATAAAAAGAAGTTGAGTAAATAAAATAAACCAACTTTTTTTAAAGCCCAGAATAATAACAAACCTCACTTTTTGCCCCTTCTGCATGTTGTAGCGAGTTTTCTCATTTTATATTCAATTTTTGGATTAAATAGCAGACATGCCAAACTTATTGTAGTATATGTTATTTAGAAATTGAAATTTGGTTAATCCTACTCAGGTAATTTGAAAACATTCTAAACAATAAATACTAACAACAAAATCCAGAAAAATTTCCTAGTATCTCATATCTATACTACACATTAATAAATCTGTAGAAAATAACTTCTTTGCAGAAATAAAATATGTAAATCTCTCCTTTGAATTTAAATTTGATTTTTATTCAGTAGTTAATACCTCCCTTAATCTTATCTTTACAAAGAATTCATTCTTGCTTATTATAAGTTTTAAAAAAACATTTGAAAACAGGTATTAAAAATAAAATGAAACCACCATGTACTATGTATAATAGTATTTTTATTTGTAATTACACTTAAACTATAGCCATTTTGAGAAGTTAATGACTATTTTATTCACTGACTGTATACTAGCAATGTACTTGTGTATTGATGTAATAAATATTTATTAGTGGAAAGCATGCATTAGCACACCAATTATCTCCTATAGTCTTCAGAATGTATGATAAATGTAGAACTACTGCTTGCATTGTAGAATTCTATTTTTCCAAACCTCATCAAGTCTTATAAGCATCTTTTAAAATGTTTTATATTCAGGTGAACACAAATAGCAATACTTTATAGTTTAATAGCTGTTCCTTATAAGTAATGAGTTGCCCACAAGTAATGAGGATTGACATCTTTATATAGCAATATCTATATTTGTTTCTTATTTTTCTCTGTAAAGTCTTTTTAAAGCTACCATTCAGGGTTTTTTTTTGTTTTTTTGTTTTTTTGTTTTTTTACTTTCATCTGTTACTCTGTAACAATGAAAATAAGTTGCTGCTTGCTGCTTATTGTGTCAACAAGTCTTTTGGGGAAAATTAGTAATAAGAAATTCTTTATTTACTTTTATTTTATTTTAGGGTTGGGGGCCATACCTAACTGAATTCTGTGCTTATTTCTAGATCTGGGAGTTGCTCTGCGACCATATATATATGTTGCTTTGTGACCATAAACGGTTCTGGTAAATCAAATCCCTTTGGCTGTAAAAATGGTAAGGGTCTTACTTGCTGACCTGTCTCTCAGGCCTCAAGATTTTCTTCATTTTAACTTAATCCTATAGTCCAATTTTCCCAGTTTTGCTATCCTATATTAAAAAATTCTAGTAAAATGATAAGCCATTAAGGCATGAGAGATGTTTCTGAAGCAACACAGATTTCCCTTTGAAAGCACCTAAGTACTGATAAGGTTGGATATCCATATAAGACAGGAGCAAGTAGCAAAGCATCTATCATTCGCTCAGTGGCTTGGTAGACCAAGAATTGTAGGGAGAGGCTTGCTGGGCCAGCTGAAAGACTTGGAAGAGACACACACAATCACATACACATGCATACAAAGCATAATACTAACATCATCCTACTAGCTTGTAATATATATATATGTGTAATTTTTGTTTTACTTAAAATCATAAATAACTTTCATTTTAATTAATAGTATATTAGCCTTCTGAATACAAAGTCTATCTAGAATCACATTATGACATTTTCATGGTATATTAAAACTATGTTTATTGAGGACATATTTGTTTCCCATTCAAATTTTACATTTTCTAGTGGCCTTGAAATGTTTTGCTATTGAATTTTAGCAGAATTTAGGGTAAAGATATGTAGGATTATGTAAGCAGGAGGGCAATTCATGCATACCAAATAAGTTTATGACAGTGCTAAAGTTAAATGTTCTAATACTTAAAATGTATACTCATTAAGTATGAGGGTGAATAGTCAAATGGGCACACAACTTTACTGCATGAAATGAAAAGTCCTTTTTTAGATAAAATTACATATGTGATATTGCATTTCATAGGTAATAGGAATATTAAAATTCACATTAGTTATAAAGTTAATCACATAAGGAAGAACAATCAAACTGTAATTGTTCTTTCTGGTTTGCTCATTGAACATCAGCTCTTATTAGAGTTTAGATATTTTGATAGAAGACTATTGGGCATACAGAATATAATATGGGTTCTTAGCAATCACTTGAAAAAAATGTGTGATTCCTGGGGCTGGAGCGATGGCACAAGTGGTAGGGCATTTGCCTTGCACACACTAATCTAGGATGAACTGTGGTTCAATCCCCCAGTGTCCCAGATGGTTCCCCAAGCCAGGAGCGATTTCTGAATGCATACCCAGGAGTAACTCCTGAGCATCACTGGGTGTGCCCTCTCCCCAAATAAAGAAGTATAATTTCTAAAGCTTTTCAGAAGAAACCATATTTCCCTTACCTCTATATCTGGACCTTTGAAGGATTTGTTTAAATTTTCATACATTAGCAGTACTATAGAAATTAATTTCTTTACCAGAGGATTTGAGAAAAAATTTCACTGAGTGATAAAAATTCTAACCCTACCCTATGTTTAGAAACTGTGGAATGTAGTACTGATGAATGGGGGTGTTCTTTTTATGACTTTAACCAAACTACAAATATGTTTGTAATCATGGTTCTTAAATAAACATATTATTAAAAAAGAAAAAGAAATAAAGAAAGGAGAAAGAAAGAATCAAAGAAAAAGAAAGAAAGAAAGAATGAAAGAGAAAGAGAAAGAAAGAAGAAAGAAAGAAAGAAAGAAAGAAAGAAAGAAAGAAAGAAAGAAAGAAAGAAAGAAAGAAAGAAAGAAAGAAAGAAAGAAAGAAAGAAAGAAAGAAATATAGAATTAAAGAACGATAGAAATAAATAAAGAAAGAAAGAAAGAAAGAAATAAACAAAGAAAGAAAGAAAGAAAGAAATAAAGAAATAAAGAAATGAAAGACAGAGAGAAAGAAAGAAAGAAAGAACGAAAGAAAGAAAGAAAGAAAGAAAGGAAGAAAGAAAGAAAGAAAGAGAAAGAAAGAAAAAGAAAGAAAGAAAGAAAGAGAAAGAAAGAAAGAAAGAAAGAAAGAAAGAAAGAAAGAAAGAAAGAAAGAAAGAAAGAAAGAAAGAAAGAAAGAAAGAAAGAAAGAAAGAAAGAAAGAAAGAAAAAAAAAGAAAGAAAGAAAGGAAAATAAAGAAAAGGCAAGAAGGAAGGAAGGAACTTTGTACATAGTTATTTGAAAAAAGATTTCTGGAACTATGGATTCTCATAGTAAGTTTTTACTTTTTTTCCTAAAAATCTTAACAAAATATTAGAGTATACATTTTATGTGTTATATCAATTTTATACTTAGCACTATCACAAACTTAGCACTATCACAAATTTATTATGCAAGACTAAGGTAATATCCATAAAATATCATCAAAATGAACGTAAGTAAATTAGGAAAATTCACTTTATGATAGAGAAGATGATGCAAATCTATTAAATGAAGTTGTACAATAATACCTTATAAAATTTTAGTAATAAAGCAAAATATGGAAGCTTTGAATCTTTTTTTGCAACCCAAAAGAATCCCAAATACATTGATTGCTGTAACTATGTCAGATAACTGTAACTATGGTCAGATAACTGTAGCTATGACATCAGATAACACAACATGCTGTTTAATTTTTATTTGATAATATACATAAACAGTGAATTAAAATCAACATTATATGCTTATATATTTCACACAAGTTATAACACGTTAACTTTTTTTGGATCAATAAATAAACATTCTTATCGCACATTTCACTGTGTCAGATGCAACAATGCAATGGGGCAAATGGAAAGCAGAAACATTAGAATTTGTGATTCATTAGAATTTCACAATGCACTAAGTTCTTATCAAACGCAATCTTAACATAAATTTTATTAAATAGTTACATTAGTTTGGGGAAGTATGTACCCTCTCGTCCTCAAGGCCTACTCTCAGATCTGCGTTTAGGGGTATCTTCGAGAAGGGCTCAACAGTAAGTGGAGATAGAGATTAACACTACTTGGCCCTATGCAATTCAAAAACCCTTTCAACTATACTCTTGGCCTAGCTAATAACAAGTATTTTTTCAAAAGTTTGCTAATATATAAATGCCTCTTAGAGATAATAGTTTTATTGAGCTTCTAAATGAAATATAGATATAAATATAAATAGATTCTTTGATACCCTTTCTAGGAATTTATCTGACTTATAGGGAAACACTGGAAAGAAAAGATATTTGTACAACAAAGTTCAAAGCAACATTAGTTACAATAGCAAAACCTTGCTTATCAATAACTGGATAAAGCATTGATATACAACAGATAGATATAAATGTAGATAGACATAGATGGATATCTCAGTAAAATACTTCTCTGCCACAGACAAAATGTAGTTGTGTCATGTGGGGCTAATATATAGAACTTGATATAGATTCTTAATGAGATAGGAAAGCAAGTGAAAGATAATTTCACAATTTATCAAACCAATATAATAACCAAAGCAAAAATAATCACTATAAAACTCAGTAGAAGATCTTTTAGGAGGTAGGATGTGAATAGAATTTCCTAGAAGTTTACACTTATGTAGGCAAATTTCCATATATGTAAAAAAATCATACTTTAACTTCTTTAATATTATTATAATTTTAAAATAAACAAACATTTCTTATACATTTGTGTAAGTTTTTGAATATGTAGGAACATATGACTATACTTTACTATAGTTATAATTCTGTTTTTTATTAAGTATACTCATTGCATTTTTATCTAATATCAACATATTCGGATTATATTTATTAAAGGAATCTGGTAGAGTTACCTCATTTAAATTTTCCATTAAGTAGTACTATGTTAGATTTTAATTCATAAAGTTAACTAATTTTAACTTATTACTTGTTTCTGAAGTGAGAATTATTATAGTACCTAAATTTAAAACATATTATATATGACAATGGAAAGAATATATGTGTATGCTATTATAGTATCTTTAGACATTATTTCCCATTATCTGCCAGGAGCTTGATTGATCATATTCCTTACTAAAATATTGGCAATGTGTGATTTAATCTATTCTCAGTGCTTCATGCAGCCAGTAGCTTAAAATCTTTTTATAGCATCCTGTATTCAGACTGCTTTTTATTTACATTAATCCTGAAAATAAATTATAATCATCTGAAAGTTGACTCCTCTTGGGAGAGACAATGTAACAAGTACTTATGCTATGGTCAAGATATTTTCAAATAAATAGCCTTCTGTCTTTATCTAAAGCCCCCTCACAAAATTCTTATTATCTTCTATTTTCTATTAGAAGCACAACATGATCCCCTGTGGCCTATTTCTGATCTTCTTTGCATTTACATTTTTCTGTACACCATATCATTAAATATTAACTGTCAAAGCCTACTTCTAATGTAACTGTATAGTATATTATTTTGAAGCACTTTCTTTTGGTTCTATTTGTCACATGAGAAAACTTTTAGTTAGGTTCGATGACAGTTGGGCACTGTAACTCAAGGCTTACAGATTCAAAGATTAGGGTACAAACAGACATCAGCTCTTTTGCCATATAATATTTTTGCATGAATTGTTCTTACAACAGTACTCTGGGAAATAAATGTGAGAACAAAATACAGCTTTGAGAGCAGCATTATGTAAAAATATAGCCTGATGATTACTGTGATGCTGAAGCTAAACAATGTATTGTGTCATTTAACACAAAAGTTTTAAAACTCTCTCCCTTTTTATTGCTGCCTTCATGAAATTTAATATCTTTTTCTGCATATTTAAAAGGAAAACAAGAGAACAGTACATTTTAGAAATATATATATATATATATATAATTGCATTATAAAGAGGTGAGAATAAGGGCCAAAAATGTATATCTTTTACTTTGACTCTGGCAAAATATATAAATAAATAAAGGTGACCTTTATTTAAAATAACAATGGCTGTTTTAAAGGAAAAATGTAAATTTTAAAATCTAAATCAACATTTTAAGCACCAAGAGAAAAATGTATTGCATATTAAACATATAAATATAGAAAAATAGAGATCAATAGACTCATCTCTCTACTTTCTTTCTTGCTTTCTTTCTCTTTCTTGCTCTTTCCTTCCTTCCTTCCTTCCTTCCTTCCTTCCTTCCTTCCTTCCTTCCTTCCTTCCTTCCTTCCTTCCTTCCTTCCTTCCTTCCTTCCTTCCTTCCTTCCTTCCTTCCTTCCTTCCTTCCTTCCTTCCTTCCTTCCTTCCTTCCTTCCTTCCTTCCTTCCTTTCTTTCTTTCTCTTTCTTTTTTTCCTTTTTTCTTAAGCTACCTGTATCTCCATTCCTGCCTCTATTTCTACATTTATATCTGTCTATGGTTTATCTGAGAAATTCTCTAGTTCCTATTACTGATTGCATTAGACTTTTTAGAAATTAATTTTTAATGCTTACAGCAAGTAATTATTTTCAGAAAATTAACATTAGACAGAGTAAGATCTACTTTAATTTAGAACTGTGGTGGTTACATAAAACATCTGCAAAGATATTTCTAGTGAATTAGAATTTATTTCTATTGCAGATAATAAATATTGTGTTCAGAGGTTATCCTGGATCTATGCTGAGAAATTGCTCCTGACATACTTGGGGAACAATATGGGATGCCGCGGATCAAACCAGGTCCATTTCAGGTTGGCCAAGTGCAAAGCAAACGTCCAACCACTGTGCTTTCACTCTGGCCCTTGCCATTATTTTTAAGTCACATGTTATATATAGTGATTTGTTTTTAAAAATTATCTATAAGTAAATAAATACATTTATGACTACATATATAAATAGAATTTTATTTATTTATTCTCTAAAATTTTCTTCAAATTTAAAACTGATAGAGATTCATTGTTGTAAGTACTTAAGTAATTAAATAATTTCAGATCAAAATAAAATCAGAATACAACATTGAAATGACAATCTTAAAAATGGCACCACCATGAACAAACTATTTTTTAATTATTCCAGTCACTTAAATAAATTTCTAATAAAAATGGGTTGCAAATTGGCATTTTGCAGAAGTCTGAACCATGTAAAGTTTTATATTAAGAATATTCAAAATAATAATTTATAATAATTTTGTTTAATTTGTAATAATAATATTAATTTATAAAGACAATAACCTAGCAGACCAAATATAAAGATATCCTGTTTTAAATTGAAAAAAAAAATTACTTAGTCATGTGAAATTACGAAGTGTTCACTTCCCTCCACAAATGCCCCAACCCCGTTTGCCTCCCACCCTCCAACCTGCTATTATGAGAAGTATTTTCTTTATTTTTCTTTTCTTTCTTTTTTTTTTTTTTTTAAGTAAGATTCTGCTTTGTGGTTGACAGTACAGTTGCTGACAGGACTTCACACATGGTGTGACATGTGTGAAGCACCAACGGTTCCTCCCAGTTAAAATTCCTTCCATAGCAGGAATATGGGACTCCCAAGTCAGGCCTTCTCAGCAAGGCAGGAGAGCTAGGTCCCGTGGCTGTGGGAGAAGGAAACAAGTAACTCCTGCCACTGGGCATAAACTGGGCTGTGCAAGTGAACTTCTTACACTGGGGTCCTTTCTCATCAGTCCTCATTTCCCAAAACGCGCGGGCACGAAAATGCTCATGATTTTACATTGCTCCTACAAAACGAAACGAATGCCCAAGACTCGATGGATATACTCCATGTGCTTAACTCCTCACAAAGTAGAACATTCTTCCCACCCCAGCCAGATGTCAACCAGTTCCCCAAATGAAAATATAGATTCTTTATATGATAAAAAAAAAAAAACACACAGCTGCTGCTTCCTCTTTCTTCACATCCCTCTATTGTGGACTTTTGCTTGCAACCATATTCGGTGGCTGAGAAGCACCCCGCTTGAGGATACTTCCTGATATGTGACTGCTGGGACTCCAAAAAGACAACTCACAGGTTGAAGCTGCGATCTGGATGTTGCCCCTTCCCTGCCTATTTCAAAAGACTTAAGAAGGACATATAAATCTCCTTTGAATATCTCTTTAGTTACATTCTTTAATAAGCATAACTGTGACCGAATATCTTCTCATGTAGAGGCAATTCCCCCATTTTCGGGATTCGTTTAGTATAGAATTCTAGTAGACAAGTCTTTGTCTAGAGGCCATGTAAGTAAAAGGTTATGAGGATTGTTTGTCTTGATACCTCCACTGCCATATGCACCAGTAATACCTTGTGGCATTGTTCCTTTTTTCCGCATAGGTACATTAAAATGGAAAAAGATTACATATGCAAACAAGTTCTTATCTATTACAGATAAGAACACTTCAACATTTTAAACTGCAATGGGACCTTACACCCTGAACACTTGGCATAGTGACTTGGCTTAGATTTCAGCTGATTGGACATTGACAATTCACCCCTGAACAGTGTACAGCATATGTGGAAACAAACATGGTTTTCTACACCATCACCAGGAATAAGAACTCTTTTTTTTTTTTTTTTTTTTTGGTTTTTGGGCCACACCCGGTGACGCTCAGGAGTTACTCCTGGCTATGCGCTCAGAAGTTGCTCCTGGCTTGGGGGACCATATGGGACACCGGGGGATCGAACCGCGGTCCATCCAAGGCTAGCGCAGGCAAGGCAGGCACCTTACCGCTAGCGCCACCGCCCAGCCCCAGGAATAAGAACTCTTAACTAGGAAGGCTTCACTACTGCCATGACACTGACTTATTCCAAAGATAGTACTTATGACACCATGACATTCTAGGAACAGCAAGAGTCTGCTTTTAGGGCAGAATTCTCTGCAATGCTACTTAATGGTGAGATGAAACCAGAAGATGCTATGCACCTCTCAACCTTCAACATAGGGCCTGTACAAAAAAACCAGGATTTATAAATACAGAAATCCGACAGCAACAACTGTTACTTGGACCACAGAAAATATCTAAGGGGTTTTACAATCTAGTAGGCCTGGAGCCTGAAGTTGGTCTTATGCCAAAATATTTCAGGGGTGAGGTCTCCCTATTTTAGGCCAAAGGTTTCTCCTTCCAATTTCTCTCATATTTTGCTGTGCCTGTGCAAATAACAACTACTGCCACACACTGCCATCACACACACACACACACACACACACACACACACACTCACACACACATCTTTTTTTGTCTAGTCCATATACTACTTTTAAAAATAAAAAAGAGTATACTAAAGCTTCTGCTATTGTATTAACAACTTTATTGGTGATATAATAATTGTCATGAATATAACTGCTAATAAACTCTGCTTTTCTTTTTTCAATTCTCTTTATTTTCTTATATCTCCTAATTTCTTTACATTTTTTGATAACTTTACTTCCTGTCATCCTGAAACAAATACATTATGACCAGTTATGTTAGCTATAATACATTTTAATTTAATAAATTTATTAAAAATTCCTATCCACCATGATTAGTGCTTCTTTCTATCTTATATTGCATTGATCTCCATACTAAGTGCATGTTACCTAACAAGATCAGTTTTCATGTTCTTTCTTTTTTTGAAAAGGGAAAGTAAATTACATAAAAGTGTTCAAATGTATGGTGAAAGGTAGAACTGAATTTACATTTGTGAACCAATGCCATATGTCCAGAAGTAGATTTTAATACTCATATAAAACTGCATCATGCAGTGTTACAGACATTTTAAAAATATATAATATGTATAAGATATACAAAACTAAGGGGCTGGGAAGGTGATGCTAGAGGTAAGGTGTCTACCTTGCAAGCACTAGCATAGGATGGACCACGGTTCAATCCCCCGGCATCCCATATAGTCCCCCCAAGCCAGAGGCGATTTCTGAGCGCATAGCCAGGAGTAACCCCTGAGCATCAAATGGGTGTGACCCAAAAACCAAAAAAAAAGAGATATGCAAAATTATAATATGAAATTATATAATATAAAATTATAAAAATTTATAATATTTATAAGAGAAAATACTTTTAGTAGTTGTTTTATTTTATTAAACTTTTTTCTTTATTTAATCATCTTGATTACAAATAATTACAAATAGGTTTCAGTCACGTAAAGAACACCCCCCTTCAACAGTGCAACATTCCCACCACCAATGTCCCAAATCTCCCTCCATCTCACTCCACCCCACCTGTATTCTAGACAGGCTTTCAAATTCCCTCATTCATTCACATGATTATGGTGGTTCTCAGTGTAATTATTTTTATAACAACACTCACCACTCTTTCTGGTGAGCTTCATAGAGTGAGCTGGAAGTTCCAGCCCTCCTCTCATTGTCTCTGAGGATTGTTGCAAAAATGAGTTTTATTTTTCTTAAAACCCATAGATGAGTGAGACTATTCTGCATCTCTCTCTCCCTCTGACTTATTTCACTCAGCATGATAGATTCCATGTACATCCATGTATAGGAAAATTTCATGACTTCATCTCTCCTGACAGCTGCATAATATTCATTTGTGTATACGTACCACAGTTTCTTTAGCCGTTCATCTGTTGAAGGGTATCTTGGCTGTTTCCAGAGCCTGGCTATTGTGAATAGTGCTGCAATAAATATAGGTATGAGAAAGGGTTTTTTGTGTTGTATTCTTGTGTTCTTAGGGTATATCCCTAGGAGTGGAATAGCTGGGTTAAATGGGAGCTCAATTTCCAGATTTTGGAAGAATCTCCATATCGCCTTCCATAAGGTTGGACTAGACGGCATTCCCACCGAAGTGGATAAGAGTTCCTTTCTCTCCACATCCCTACCAGCATTGATTGTTCTCATTCTTTATGATGTGTGCCAATCTCTGTGGTGTGAGATGTTATCTCATCATTGTTTTGATTTGCATCTCTGTGACAATTAGTAATGAGGAGTATTTTTTCATGTGCCTTTTGGCCATTTGTATTTCCTTTTTTAACAAAGTGTCTGTTCAATACTTCTCTTCATTTTTTGATGGAATTAGATGTTTTTTTCTTGTAAAGTTCTGTCAGTGCACTGTATATTTGGGATGTTAGCGCTTTATCTGATGGTATTGGGTGAATAGTTTCTCACACATGGTGGGTGGCTCTTATATCCTGGGCACTATTTCTTTTGAGATGCAGAAGCTTCTCAGCTTAATGTATTCCCATCTGTTGATACCTGCTTCCTCTTGTTTGGAGAGTGCAGTTTCCTCCTTGAAGATGCCTTTAGTCTCAATGGAATGTTTTACCTACATGTTGTTCTATATACCTTATGGTATCAGGTCTGATATCAAGGTCTTTAATCCATTTGGATTTTACCTTCGTACATGATGTTAACTATGGGTCTATGTTCACTTTTTTGCAAGTCACTAACCAGTTCTGCCAGCACCACTTGTTGAAGAGGTTTTCCCTGCTCCACTTTGGATTTCTTGCTCTTTTGTCACAAATTAGGTGATTGTATGTCTGGGGAACATTGACTGAGACTCAAGTTTATTCCACTGATCTGAGGGTCTGTCTTTATTCCAATACCATGCTGTTTTGATAACTATTGCTTTGTAGTCCAGTTTAAAGTTGTAGAAAATAATGCCTCCCATTTTCCTTTTTTCTAGGAGTGCTTTAGGTATACGAGGTTGTTTATTGTTCCAGATGAACTTCATAAGTGTTTGATCCACTTCTTTGAAGAATGTCATGGGTATTTTTAAGGGGATCACATTAAATCTGTACAATGCTTTGGAGAGTATTGCCATTTTAATGATGTTAATCCTGCCAATCCATGAGTAGAGTATATGTTTCCATTTCTGTGTGTCCTTTCTTATTTCTTGGAGCAGGGCTTTATAGTTTTCTTTGTATAGGTCCTTCACTTCTTTGGTCACCTTGACTCCAAGATATTTGAGTTTGTGTGGTACTAATGTGAATGGGATTGCCTTCTTGATGTCCATCTCTTCCCTATCATTATTGGTGTATTAAAAGGCCATTGAGTTCTCTGTGTTAATTATGTAGCCTGCCACCTTGCTATATAAGTCTATTGTTTCTAAAAGCTTTTTGGTAGAGTCTTTAGGGTTTTCTAAGTAGAGTATCATGTAATCTGCAAACAGTGAGACATTGACTTCTTCCTTTCCTATCTGGATTTCCTTGATATCTTTTTCTTGCCTGATCACTATAGCAAGCACTTCCAGTACTATGTTGAAGAGGAGAGGTGAGAGAAGACAGCCTTGTCTTGTACCAGAATTTAGAGGAAAGGCTTTTAGTTTTTTTTTCGTTGAGGATAATATTTGCCATTGGCTTGTGGTAGATGGCTTTATCTAGATTGAGAAAGATTCCTTCCATTCCAATCTTGATGTGAGTTTTGATCAAGAATGGGTGTTGGACCTTATCAAATGCTTTCTCGGAGTCTATTGATATGATCATGTGATTTTTCTCTTTATTTATTTTCTTTTTATTTATTTTTTTGATCATATGATTTTTAATTTTCTTGTTGTTGATGTTGTGTATGATATTGACAGATTTACGGATGTTAAACCATTCTTGCTTTCCTTGGATGAAACCTACTTGGTCATAGTGTATGATCTTCTTGATGATGCATTGGATCCTGTTTGCCAGGATTTTGTTGAAGATCTTTGCATCTCATTCATCAGGGATATTGGTCTGTAATTTTCTTTTTTGGCATCATCTCTGTCTGGTCTTGGTATCAAGGCAATGTGGCTTCATAAAAGCTGTTTGGGAGTGTTCCCATTTTTTCAATTTTATGGAAGAGCCTGGCTAGGATTGGTAGTAGCTCCTCTTAAAATGTTTGAAAGAATTTATTAGTAAATCCATCAGGGCCTGGTATTTTCTTTTTGAGCAGATGTTTGATTACAGTTTCAATTCCTCAATAATGATGGGGGTGTTTAAATATGCTACATCCTCCTTACTTAACTGTGAAAGGTTATAAGTGTTCAAGAATTTATCCATTTCTTCTAGGTTCTCATGTTTAGTAGCATAAAGTTTCTCAAAGTAGTTTCTGATTACCCTTTGGATCTTTGCAATATCTGTCATGATCTCCCCCTTTTCATTTCTAATATGGGTTATCAGGTTTCTCTCTCTCTCTCTCTCTCTCTCTTTGTGAGTGTTTCCAATGGTCTATCAATCTTGTTTATTTTTTCAAAGAACAACTTCTGCTTTCATTGATCTTTCCAATTGTTTTTTGGTTTTCCACTTCATTGATATCTGCTTTCAGTTTTGTTATTTCCTTCTGTCTCCCTATTTTTGGTTCCTTTTCTGGTCATTTTCTAATTTTATGAGCTGCATCATTAAGTTATTCACGTATGTCCCTTCTTCCTTCCTGATGTGTGCTTGTAAAGGTATAAATTTTTCTCTCAGGATTGCTTTTGCTGTGTCCCATAGATTTTGGCAGTTTGTGTCTTTATTATCATTTGTTTCTAGAAAAGTTTTGATTTCCTCTTTGATTTCATTTCGACCCATTGGTTGTTCAGTAGCAGGCTGTTTAATTTCAATTCAATTAAAGTTTTTCTTCTGTGTGCCTTTGTATTTCACATCTAATTTCAGAGCCTTGTGGTCAACAAAGGTAGCCTACAAGATTTCTATCCTCTTGATTTTATGAAGATATGTTTTATGTGACAGCATGTAGTCTATCCTGGAGAATGATCCATGTACATTGGAGAAGAAAGTGTATCCAGGTTTTTTGGGATGGAGTGTCCTATATATATCTAGTAGTCCTCTTTCTTCCATTACTCTTTTTAGGGCTAGTATGTTTTTGTTGGGTTTCAGACTGGTTGACCTATCAAGTATTGATACGGCCATGTTGAGGTTTCCCACAATTATTGTGTTTTTATTGATATCTTCTTTTAGATTTGTCAGTAATTTTATAAGATAATTTGCTGGTCTCTCATTGGGTGCATATATGTTTAATCATCTGGTTTCTTCCTGTTGCACATATCCCTTGATTAGTACATAGTGTCCATCTTTGTCCCTTACAACTTTTCTGCATATAAAGTTGATGTCATCAGATATTAATATGGCCACCCCAGCTTTTTTAAGGGTGTTGTTTGATTGGATGGTTTTCCTCCAGCCTTTGATTTTGAGTCTATGTTTGTTCTGATTATTCAGGTGCATTTCTTGTAGGCAGCACAAAGTTGTATTATCTTTTTGACCCATTTTGCCACTCTGTGAATTTAGTCCATTGACTTTGAGGGAGATGATTGTCATAGGATTTAATGTCATCTTTGTAGATAAGTTTGCTGAGTTTGTTGGTCTGTCTTGTCTTAAAGTAGACCTTTCAGTTTTTCCTTTAAGGTTGGTTTTTTTTTTATCTGTGCAGTTTCTGAGCTGTTGTTTATCCATGAAGCTATGTATCTTTCCTTCAAACCTGACCGTGAGTCGGGCTGGGTGCAGTATTCTCGGTGAGGCATCCATTTCATTCAGCTTTGTCACAATATCCCACCACTGTCTTCTGGCCTTCAGAGTTTCTTGTGACATGTCTGCTGTAAGTCTTAGGGATGCTCCTTTGATTGTAATTTCCCTCTTTGATCTTTCTTCTTTCAGTATTCTATCTCTATCTGTGGGATTTGTCATCGTAACGAGGATGTGTCTTGGGGTGTTTTTCTTTGGATCTCTTTAAGCTGGTACTCTTCGGGCACGCAGGATTTGATTGCATGTAGTCTTTCACTCTGGGAGTATCTCTTTGATGATGTCTTTGACAGTTGATTTTTCCTGGAGATCTCCTACCTGGGCTTCTGGGACTGCAATGATTCTTATGATTTTTCTGTTGAGTTTATCAAAGACTTCTATTTTCATCTGTTCACATTCCTTGAGTACTTTTTTCATTGCCTGATCATTTGTCTTAAGGTTCTTTTCCAATTTCTTCTGCTGTGTTGTGTTTTTCGGCATCTCACCTTCTAGCACACTGATTCTGTCTTCAGCTGTTTTTATCCTGCTGGAGAGGCCATCCACTGAGTTTTTCAGTCGAGCTACCATGTTTATCAGATCTGTTATTTCAGTTTGGAGTTTTCTGATTTCTGTCTTTGTGTTCTGTTCAGATTAATTTATGCTTTCTTTGAGTTCTACAAACATCTTCCATATTTCTATTTTAACTCCTTATCTGAGAGGTTAATTAGATGTTTGAAATGTTTTATGTCATCCAAGCTATTGTCTTCATTCTCTGTGCATGGTCTTTGCCTGCGAGGTTTCCCCATTGTCACACTTTTAGTGTGATCTTTTTCTGCATTGTGATGGGGTTCATTGGTTAGAAAGAGGGCATGGCCGTGAAGCAAAGTGGAGTGGCTGTGCTCTTCTGGAGCCTCTGGGAGAGCTATTTTTCTGGGCCCTTTTTGGCCCACTCCCAAGATGTTCAGGAGACAGGACAATGGAAAAACACACACAGGGAACACTCACAGTTTCTCACAGTCAGGAACCACTGGGCAGGCGTCAGTTTTTATGTTCTTTGTTTCCCTTTCCTTGGGCATTTGTTACTGTATCCATTCATACCACATTTAGTCATGTATTTAGAAATGAAAAGATTTCTAGAAATAATACTTTAACTTTGTTCCAAAAGTAGTCTTAAAGAATTAAATGGCCCTGGGCTGCAGCAGTAGTACAGCAGGTAAGGTGCTTTCCTTGCACCCTGATTGGATATCTGACATTCCTTATGGTCCTTCGAGTCCACCAGGAGTGATTCCTGAGTGTATACCCATGACCACTGCCTGATGTGGCCCGAATCTCTCTCTCTCTCTCTCTCTCTCTCTCTCTCTCTGACTTCTCCCTCTTTCACACACACACACAACACACACACATGCACACACACACATACACACATACCAAAGGAGAATATATTCAAATTATAAGAGCTCTTACAAAATCTCCAATTAATAAAAAGCATAAATCAGACTGAGGAGTAAGGTACCGTCCTTTCAAATATATCAAAACACACCCCATTCAGGAACTTTTGGATCAAGAAGAAAGTATTTTTAGTTGTCTATAGAGAAATTATGATACATGTTATCAAAATCCTCTGAATTCCTAACAAATCCACTAAACCAAATACATACCGTTAACACACCCATCTCATTCATATTTATCCTCAAACATTTCCCTATAATCATAGCCTTTTCACCAAGTAAAATTTGGTTTATAAAGAGAAACCCATTTTTCTTATATCTCTTTCCACACAAGATGATCAAGGTATTTTCATCAAGATGAAATTGAGAGTTCTTTGAAAAGATAGGACTAGTGCTAAGTAAATGAGCACCATGAAGTGGAAATAATGCTCGTCCCAGAAACATGGACTTAACTGCTTTATGGTGTTGACTGCAATGCTGCTTACACACAGAGAAACATAACAACTTAGTGAAACGAAGGTTATTCTTTGACTATTTTGTTATGTTTTGAATTAATCAAATTGTTCGGGAATGGAATTAAATAAAGCATTAAACTTCTTGCGAAATAAATGAAACAGAACTTAAATGAGTTTATTTAAGGTTGATAAAAACATGTGTTGTATTAAAATTTGTATTTTTTTCAATTCCCAAGTATATGCTGATTATTCAAGATTTATTGCTTTCCATTGTAAACAGCTGTTTTTAATTCATTGTTCTTTTTACATTTTTTAGTTTTTTTTGCTTTTTCCAAAAAAAGCTTAAATATGACTTATTTTTAAAGGAGTAAGTTTAAAGGAGTAAGTTAATAGATGTTCAATACATACGTGTCTTTCTAGCAGAATCTTCCACAAAAAGAGAGGAGATGTCTTCATCCACTCCTGCTTCATTCCTCGCGATACAAGTATATGCTCCAGTGTCTTCATAACGCACATTGCTTATATGAACTTCACTGCCATTTGCTGGAAACAGAAGGCAAATGTAAATTGTAAACCACAGTCTCAGTTTTGGTACAGTGATTTCTGATTACACAGTCAAACAGTTCTCTTAGCTTGTCCTAATTAAACTTTTTCCCTTCCTACTTCCATGCTTTGGAGGCATGCCAATTATTCCAAAAGCATTCAAGTGTTCCATAAATTGTGTGCTGTCATTCTATTACATAGTCCAATACTCTATTAAATTTTTATACTTCTTATTTTATATCCATTTCTATTGTATAAATTTCATCACAATATTTTTATTGATTTATATAATTTTATTTATTTGTTTTATATTCATAACTATTTTTATTAAATTCTTGAATAGTTTTTAGAAAAAAGCATACTTATTACAGGAAAATAAAATAAAAAGTATTTAAGAAACAAATAAACTACATTATACATGATCGAAAGTTCTCAAATATAGCATTTAGTTTATATAATATATGTGTTATCATTCAGTAAATAAATCAGATTTTACTACAAGAAAACAGAACAATATTTTCTATATAATTCTTTCTTTTACAAATACAACTAATTACAAATATATGTAACAAGTAAGTTTGTTGTCAATGTATAGTAGCTGTTTATAGGTTTGATTAATTCAACTCTTTAATCTTGTTAAAATAATATTTTTAATCTAACTCTGAATTATATTGGACAATACTTAAGATGGGGAAATTACTGTTAACTAGATGTCAGTTATGTAAAAAGTACTTTTATATAGATTTTCCTTAAATATCCCAATTAATGCTTTATTCACTGATATGAAAGCCATATTACAAACATTATCTTCTGATAACTATTCAACTCAAAATAGGTAGTGGGTTGGATAGATAGTATGGAGGTTAAGGCTCTTTCCTTAGAGACAGGCAAACTTGATTCAAAACTTTGTCAGTACATATGGGATCCTGAGCACAACTAAGAGTGATCCATAAGCACAGAGCCAGGAGATGGAATTGAGCAATGCAGTTCTGAATCAAGAATAAATGACTATTAAGAAAAATTAAGGACATTATTTTAATAACTCCAGAGACAATAGAAAGAGGGCTGGAAGGACCAGGTCACAATATGAAGTTCACCACAAAGAGTAGTGGTGCAATTAGGGAAATGACTACACTAACAATTATCATGGCAATCTTAATGAGTGAGAGAAATAGAATTCCTGTCTCAAATAAAGGCCAGGGTTGGGAGAAGGGACAAGGGGTTGGGGCATTGGTGGTGGAAATGTTGCACTGGTGAAGTGGGTGTTCTGTTTATGACTGAAACCCAACTATAATCATGCTTGTAATTATGGTGCTTAAATAAAGATTTTATATATGAAACAAAAAACAAGAATAAAACAATGGGGGGGCAGGGTGATAAAAAATATCTAGACTCATATCTATACTAGTGTTCAATTTCTTGTGTTCAATTAAATTAGGATTGTTTTCTGTTCTAGTATTTTTATTTTTAAATTTTATTTTTATATAGTCACAATGAAAGTTATTAATGGTTGGGTTTCTGGACAATGATGGTTTAACACTAATTCATTATATAATGCCCATTTCTTTCTGAAATGTTCACTCAAGCCTTTTTTGTGTATCTCAGTGTGCTTTTGCAAGAGGCATTTTTATTTTAATATATTTTATTTTTGTCAGTGTATATTCCATGCCAACTAATAAAAAAAACATGTACATATACAGAAGAAAGTTACATGGCATTTAAAGTTTGGGGGAAGCAGAAAACGAATGAATAGAAAACGTGACAATTTTACCAGAAGCCTGTGCCTTATAGGATACAAGTGTTATGGAGAGGTGCCTGGGTGGGAAGAATGCGCATTCAAATCACGAAATCTCTTTATTAGTATACAAATATCGCACAGCTCTCGCCCCTAATCCACTATTGACATTCACTACTACAAAAACAGAGGTTTGCATTATTTTTTTATGCAAAAGCCAGATAGTAAATATTTTCGGTTTTGTGAACCATACACCCTCTGGCAACTGACACAGAGCATGGAAATAGGCAGATACACTACTTTCATGTGTGGCTGTTTTAGAGAAAAACAAAATAAAACCACAAAAGAAGCAAAAGTTATTTATGAAAAAATAATAGCTTTCAGGTTAGAGACTCAGTACAAAGGTTAAAACACTTGTTTTGCCCATGGCCACCCCATTATACCCCTCCCCCCAACTTATTATATGGTCCCAAAACATTATCAGAAGTGATCCCTGAGCATAGAGACAGGGTAAACCCTGAACACTAGATGGAGACCAAAAAGAAATAAATAATGAGGCAGCTTTCAAATTTTGTCCATGGTCTTTATTTTCTAACCTCTTATCTAAAAAATAAACAATAAACAATTCCTTTAAACATGCTTCAATTATCTTTTTAATGTACAACATAGCCTGCTCTAAAAATAAAAAAATCGAACCACAAAAAAGAACATTCTCTACAAAGACAATTAACACCAAAAGTTTCTAGATGAGTAACATCTAGAAACATTAAATTAAAATTTTCCTTCTTCAAAAGTTTTCTGTACTTGGGCCTGGAGAGATAGCACAGCGGCATTTGCCTTGCAAGCAGCCGATCC
The DNA here is from genome assembly GCF_024139225.1 of Suncus etruscus. Lineage (NCBI taxonomy): Eukaryota > Metazoa > Chordata > Mammalia > Eulipotyphla > Soricidae > Suncus > Suncus etruscus. The sequence continues at coordinate 101,156,800 of NC_064850.1, read as the reverse complement.
AGGACCAAAGGTGGTTGGTTCGAATCCCAGTATCCCATATGGTCCCCTGTGCCTGCCAGGAGCTATTTCTGAACAGACAGCCAGGAGTAGCCCCTGAGCACCGCCAAGTGTGGCCCAAAAACAAAAAAAAATTAAATAAAATAAAAATAAAAGTTTTCTATACTTTCTTCAATATCATTATATTTTCTCTGAATTGGTCTAGCACTCTATTACCTTCTTCCCTTATAAATTTTATATTTCTATATGTTTTATAATTATTGCCAGCATTACCAAACTTCCTATACATTAATCATCCTAATGTAGCTACTTAGTAATCTTCAGATCAGAAATGGCTAAAATGTATTCTGATATTCTTGTACTACTATTTTTAATTATGAGATTATTGCATAAGCACACTTTAAAATTTTATATTAGTTTTCTATTTTCAGGATATTCACTTGACCTTAACAATTAGATATCATTTTTTTAAATATAATTTTTATTTTGATCATCATGGCTTACATATTGTTGACATTATTATTTTAGGTACATATTTACATAAAATCAAGGGGGGTTCCCATCTCCAGATTGTCTTCCCTATACCTCCATTTTTGTCCTCCCTCCCATTTCCTCTTCCCTCACCCCCAGGGCGGCTAGAATATGTGGTCCCCTCTGTATCTGACCTACTACTTAGTAGTCTTGCACCTGTTTGGTCTTGATGTCTCCCTTATTTCCCCCCCTAACTGGAGGCAGGACTAGCTAGTTCAAGATGCATGGTTTTGTTTGAAAAAGAGAAAAGTAATAAGCTGGGGTAAACAATTAGATATCATTTTATACTTATATTTAAAAATTTGATTTTGGGGGCCCAGAGAGATAGCACAGCGGCGTTTGCCTTGCAAGCAGCCGATCCAGGACCAAAGGTGGTTGGTTCGAATCCCAGTGTCCCATATGGTCCCCCGTGCCTGCCAGGAGCTATTTCTGAGCAAACAGCCAGGAGTAACCCCTGAGCACTGCCGGGTGTGACCCAAAAAAAAATTTGATTTTGGATATTTCTTATTATGATACACACTTCTCACTATAAACAGGTGACCTTGCTATTTATATTTAAATCATGAAATACCAGACATAAATACAAATTTAATACAAATAATATAACTATATACAGGTAAATAAATATATATATGTGTTTGTCATCACATCAACACCAGATATGCATAGCTTAATATATCGTTAACATATCAACAAAATATATGAAAAAAAAAGAAACTAACACTCAATCATGCTTTTTTACTTGCAACAGACAGAAGGTATAATCAGAAACACTCCCATGGCAACTATATTTGAACTGTGGTCAGCCATGTGTCTTAAGCTACTGTGTTATCTTCTGCCCCACCCCATAGGCCACGTTCATTTATATATTCACTTTACTTCTATTTTGTTTGTTTGGCAATGCCCAGTGATGTTCAAGGGTTACTCCTGGCTCTGCACTCAGGAATACCACCTGGTGGTACTGCAAGAACCGTATGGGATATAAAGAGTCAGATCAAGTTTGGCTTTGTACAAGACAAATGTCCTATATATCTTACCATTGCTCCTGCCCCCTCACTTCTTCTTGAGAGAAATTTTATTTTGTTTCAAAAGCAAATATTTTCTTCTGCCAATTCTATAAGCACCTTTTTACCCGTCCACTTTACTATTATTTACAAATCTTTTTGTTTACAGCTATTTCTTAACACCAATTGATTTTCCAAAAAAGAAAGATACTTATCTTCATGAATACAAAACATTTCTACTAGTAGCTACTTTCGTTTCTCAGTTTCCATTTACAAACTTTGGTAAAAAAGAATTACACAAATTTAAGTTTAATTTCTAAGTAAACTGAAAACTATTACTGAGTGTTTTTGTTTGTTCATTTCTTTCTTTCTTTTCTTTCTTTTTTCATTTTAAAGTCAGGTTACTGTGGCTTCAGAACAGTTACTGCTTTACACCAGAGCCAGTGTCTCACCACCAGTCTCCAGGCTTCAATTCAACGCCATTTATTGAAACCAATGTTGCCAAAAAGGCATACGAAAAAGGACTATAGATACCTGAAAGCTTATTTTCAGGGAAACTGAACCAGAATTATCTTATACCAGACTGGCATTCTTAAAAAGGGGCAGAAACAATCCATGCTGGAAGATGTTCTATTATCTAGACTCTCAGGAATACAGTGGTTTTCTGATTTTTATTTAATTACTATGTTTGTTTATACTCCATATAAGAGAAAGAACATTTTTTTCTTTTACCTTTGACTCACTTCACTGTGCATGATAGCTTCCAGCTCCATCTAGATTGGAAGTATGAATGTATGCATGTTTGTGTATATATATATATATATATATATATATATATATATATATATATATATATAAGTTGTTGTTGTTGTTTTCCCATAGGGTCCCACATGTATCTATGGGTATAATTTTAACTGTGGGTTTATTTTGATAAATTTTCTTATACCTAGGCACCTGGTTCAGTCTTCATATTAGTGGCATATTTAGCTAAAATTTCTTCAGAAGTAGTTCTTTGTACTTCTATCAGGACTTCTATAACAAATGCTGTTCCACTGACCACTTAACACAGTACTTTACTTGTCTGGAATTATATTTACTTCTTTTCACTCTGATTTCCATTTGTATTTCATTAGTGATTCCCTCCATCCTAACTTCTAACACACTGATGCATTTCCTTTTACCACTGTTGAGGCTTTCCAATGTTTTTCAGTTTACCTACAGTACTTCATATATATTTATATATGTACATATATATTAATTTGAGGAAATTTGAGGGTCTTTTGACCCTATCAGGGGTCTCAAACTCAATTTACCCGGGGGCCGCAGGAGGCAACGTCGGAGTGATCATTGAGTACAAAGTCAGTAGTAAGCCTTGAACATTGGGGGGTGTGACCCAAACAACTAAAACAAAACAAAACAAAAAAAGATTCCTCTAGGGCAGGGCCACAAAATGTTGTATGGAGGCCACGAGGATGCCAGCAACTTGTTAGCTGCAGTGCTTGTAAAAATCTCTTTTACCATAAAATTTAGATATTTATGTTCTAAATTTTACCTGTAAAATAATTAAATCTTCAGCAAAAAGAAGTATTTTAAAATGTAGACTGATAAGATGTATTGATTATTAAGACTAAATGATGATGAAACCTTTCTTATAGAAATAATAAATATATTAAATTATAGTGGCATGTATTACAGATTTTGAAAGCTACAAATAAATATGTGCCATGCAATGGATAATGCAACAAAATTACTTGTCATGTCCCCCTCTTAAATACAAAAATGCCTTGCTTATTTTTATTCACAAGCATATAGACAATCAACTTTTTAATATTAAACCTTTTTACATTAAGACTGTTGTTTGGTTTCAATTGCTGCAGATTTGTGATAATAATCTATATAATAATTGAGTATTTACACTCATATATTAGTATAATGGAACAACCACAATATTTTGTATTTAAGTTGCTATAGCTTAGTGACTTTTTTTTCTTTCTTTCTTGGGTGACATATGGTGATGTTAAGGACTTACTCCTGGATATGCACTCAAATCACACCTCGCATTGCTAGAGGACCAGATAGGACAACAGGCATTGAACCTGATTCAAACTCATGCAAGGCTAGCACCCACTTCGTTCTATAATCTCTCAGTGTGAATATGAAGCACAATTAGAAATTTTTTATTCTGCAAAGTATTTCATGAAACACCCATGAAAAAATATATCATTTGTTAAAATCCCATAATATGTATTTTAATGAATTCATAATATAGTTACTGCAGAAAGTAAATTATTCTGTTTAGAACATTTGTGATATTCAAATGATCATGTTTAAAAGATATAATTGAGTATTTTAAATGTCATAAAAGTAATGATATAATTGATCATTGTAAGTTTGTTATAAATTATTGGAATATGAAATTACCCTATTACAAATATACTGACTTAAATAGAGTCATATAATTCATATTTATTTCATTCTTTTTCCACCGACTGTTTTCTTCAACTCACAACAATTTTAAATTTTAGTGCAAAATATATACATTTATTTAGGAGGAAAACTGTAAGTTACAAGTCACCTTGAAGTGTGAGTTGTTTGGACAACTTTGGTGTAATATCAATGCCATTCTTCAACCACCCAAGTTGAGGGTTGGGTATGCCTTCTGCATGGCATCTAAGACTGGCAGTTACTCCAGGTTCTCTTGCCTGACTCTCAGGATACACTCGTATTACTGGAGGAACTGAAAAAAGAGGGGAAAAATAAAATAAATTAGTCATTCATATTAACCATTTGCTTTTTAACATAAATACCTGAGATGTTCCCTCTTTGTGCAGATCTTACTTTCCAACTATATTTATCTCCTAAAAAGTACCAGTACCATTATTTTTCAGATTAAAACAAAACCTTCTGAAACTGTGATAGTGAACATCAACTGAGCCTATGGTATTTGTTTCTTTATCTTTAAAAAGTACCATTATTTTCTTAGGTTAAAAAAAATCTTCTGAAACTGTGATAGTGAATATCAACTGAGTCTACCATATTTGTCTCAGATTAAGAAAGACTGTAAAAAATGTTAAAACATGTTTTGAAAGTACAGACCAATTTTGATGGGCATCTTTTTTGCCAACTATGGAAACATGCTGACTAAATATATTGCTTTAAAGATGAAGATATCAGCGCAAGGGCCAAGATCACTAACCAGAGAAGACAAATTAAAATGACATCGAGGAAACAAAACTTCTAAAATCACAAAGAAAGTCTTCATCATAAGTTCCACTCCTTGACCTGTGCACAGACGGAGACCTCTAGATTTAGAGGTCTGTTTTTATCATCCAGATCAGAGAAGAAGTCTTCTATACAGCACAAAATCACCAAGGGGAGAGTAAATGAACGTGAAAGAAGTCTATATATAATCCCATGACACTATATTCCAAGAGTAGAGAAACCCTGTATCCCATTTCGGATGACCCCAATATTTACTGTGCCTATGCAGGGGGGGCAGACAAAAAACACTAACACTAAATAATTCTTTTTAATTTTTTAATTGTTTTATTTTTTATCATTTTTATCTAGATTTTTGTCAATTTCTTTGTTTTGGGGTAGATATTGAAGTAGTTGTCCATTTTTTAATTATATATTTACTTTTTCTTTCTTCTTTTCTCTTCTTCCTCTTTGCGCATTGGCATATTTCCTATCTCAAGATCATGGCAACTATGTGGTGCATATTTTTATTGCTGCAGTGCTCACTGGATATCTTATTTGATTCCTCTTTTTGAACTGTTGTGGTGTTTCACCTTCTTTTTTCCCCTTCGTCCCTCAAACCAAGGATGAGAGCCTCTAGAATGACTCTGCTCATAGTCGGTGTAGTCGATTTTTACCTCATTATATTACCTTTCTCTTCCTCAAACAAAAACCACATAACTTGAACTTTCTAGTCCTGCCTCCCAATTAGAGGGGGCAGTAATGGAGGCACCAAGACCAAAAAGCTATAAGACCACTAAGTAATAAACTAGACACAGAAGGGACCACACATGCTAGCAGCCCCTGGAGAGGAGAGTGGAGGATATGGGAGGCAGGATGGGAGCAGTTGTGGGAGGACAATTTGGTGGTGGAAGTTCTCCTGATTCAATGTAAATATGTACCTGGAATATTACTGTGAACGATATGTAAGCCACTATAAATAAAATAAAAATTAAATTAAAAAATAAGATGAAGATATCCATGCCTTCTCCAGAAAGCACAGCTTGTTAGAATTCAAAGAGGTGTGGCCCAAAAACCAAGAAAGAAAGAAAAAGAAAAAAATAAGAAAAAAGACATCATGACATAAGAGAAAAAAATGTACACAATCCAGTCTTAAAGACATAGAGAAGTGTATCTTATGAGACATTAAGAGAATAAATAGGAAAATTGAGCAAATAAAACAATCAAAGGAAGATTGAAATGAAAACTTTAGAGAACAAAAAAAAACTAAGAAAAATAATTGATGAGCTCAGAAATAAAACAAACAAGCAGGAGGTGAAATTCAAGCATTAAGAAATGTTATAGATTCATTATGTTAAAAGATCTATAAAAAAGATCAAGAGCACTCTAGCAAGTTATAGAAACAATAGAATAAATGGAAAAGCAAATTAATGTCAATGACTCAGAAGAAAGAGAAGTTAATTGTGAAAATATTAAAAAACTGTGAAATCGGCAAAAGCCGGCTCCCTGTGTGTGACACCAGGCGGGGAAAATCCGCGAAAGTACACCGGCCCAGTGGGGCTCAACTGTGAAAGACTGTGAGTGTGACCTGTCTATGTCTGTCTACTGTCCTCTTGCGTGAAACTCTTGCGAGTGGGGCAAGGAGAGGCTCCAGAAACCTCGCTCGCCCAGACGCCATTTTCAGGGAGGGACTTCAGAGCATAAAAACCGGCTAAGCTTTGCAAAAGCCGGCTCCCTGTGTGTGACACCAGGCGGAAAGTACACCGGCCCAGTGGGGCTCAACTGTGAAAGACTGTGAGTGTGACCTGTCTATGTCTGTCTACTGTCCTCTTGCGTGAAACTCTTGCGAGTGGGGCAAAAAGAGGCTCCAGAGGAGCACGGCCGCTCCGCTTCGCTACGCGGCCGTGCACTCTTTCTAAGGAAAGAACTCCATTGCAACAAGAAGGAAAAATCACACTAAGAACGGCGCTATATCACAGAAGCAAACAATTTTCTCTGGACTGTCTTCTCTGTTGCATGCTCGGGCCTAAGATTTGACCCAGTGTGAGGCTTCATCCACGGAGGACTCCCCTCCCTTAGAGGCAAGTCAGCCCATCCAGAAAGGGAGGAGCCAGAGGAGTGTGCTGCCTACATCATATAGACAATGAATACCACCACAACACGTAGAAAAACCCACAATACAAGTGTGACAATGGGGAAACAACGCCGGCCAGCATCAGACATAGAGAATGAAGATGACAATTCTGAGGACCAGATAATGACTGACCAACTAATCAACCTCTCAGATAAGGACTTTAGACTAGCAATATGGAAGATACTCAACAGACTCCAAGAAACCATGGATTGAGTTGAACAGAACACTAATAAGAACCAAGAAAATATGAAGGCAGAAATCACAAAACTCCAAACTGAAATAACATGTCAAATAACAGGACTGAAAAAGTCAGTAAACAAAGTGAATGACAAAATGGATAAGCTCTGGGACAGGGTATAAGAAGCTGAGAATAGACTTGGTGCTGTGGAAGATGAGATACATAACAATTCCATACAGCAGGAGAGATTGGACAAAACACTTAAAGCAAATGAGCAGACAATGGAAAAATTAGTCAAAGAATTGGAACAGACAAAAATAGAAGTCTATGATAAGATCAACAGAAACAACTTAAGAATCATTGGAGTCCCAGAGACCCAGGAAGAAAATTTCCAGGAAGAATCAATGGTCAAGAACATCATTAAAGAGAAACTTCCAGAGCTAAAGAATATATGTGATCAAATCCTGCATGCCTGAAGAGTACCAACCAAAAGAGACCCCAGAAAAAACACCCCAAGACACATCCTAGTCACAATGACAAATCCCACAGATAGAGACAGAATTCTGAAAACAGCAAGATCAAAAGGGGAAATCACGTTCAATCAAGCTTCCCTGAGATTTACAGCAGACCTGTCACCAGAAACACTCAATGCCAGAAAGCAGTGGTGGGATATTGTGACAAGACTGAATGAAATGAATGCTTCACCCAGAATACTATACCCAGCAAAACTCACTTTCCGGTTTGATGGAAGAATACATGGTTTCACAGACAAAAAACAGCTCAGAAACTTCACAGACACAAAACCAGTCTTAAGAGAAAAACTGAAAGACCTAATCTAAGACAAGACTACCCAAACGACACACCAAATTTTGAAATAAAGATGGCGTTAAATCCCAGGACAATTCTTTCTCTCAACGTCAATGGACTAAATGCGCCAGTTAAGAGACACAGAGTGGCTAAATGGATCAAAAAACTCAATCCAACCTTCTGCTGCCTACAAGAAACGCACCTGAATAGTCAGAACAAACATAGACTCAAAATAAAAGGCTGGAGAAAAGTTATCCAAGCAAACAACACACATAAAAAAGCTGGAGTGGCCATACTAATATCAGATAATGCAAACTTTATACTCAGGAAGGTTGTAAGGGACAAAGACGGACATTTTATATTAATCAAGGGGTACGTAGAGCAGGAAGAATTCACTCTCCTAAACATATATGCACCAAATGAGGGTCCAGCAAAATATTTAATACAACTGTTGACAAATCTGAAAAATAATATCAACAACAACACAATAATTGTGGGGGACCTTAACACGGCTTTGTCAACACTGGACAGGTCAACCAGACTGAAACCCAACAAGAATATACTAGACCTGAGGATAGAAATGGAAGAAAGAGGCCTAGTGGATATATATAGGACACTCCATCCCCAGAAACCTGGATACACATTCTTCTCCAATGTACATGGGACATTCTCCAGGATAGACTACATGCTGGCACATAAAACATACCTCCATAAGATCAAGAGGATAGAAATTTTGCAGACTACCTTCGCTGACCACAAGGCTCTGAAATTATTTGTGAACTCCAAAGGGACTCAGAAGAAACACTTTAACACCTGGAAGTTAAACAGCCTCATGCTCAATAACCAGTGGGTCCGAGATGAAATCAAGGAGGAAATAAAAAGGTTCCTGGAAACAAATGACAATAAAGACACAAACTATCAGAACTTATGGGACACAGCAAAAGCAGTACTGAGAGGAAAATGTATAGCTTTGCAAGCACACATCAGGAAGGAAGAAGGAGCTTACCTGAGTAGCTTAATGACACAGCTAATAGAACTAGAAAATGCTCAACAAAAGGACCCAAGAATAGGAAGACAGAAGGAAATAACAAAGCTGAGAGCAGAAATCAACGAAGTGGAAACTCAAAAAACAATCCGAAAGATCAACGAAAGCAGAAGTTGGTTCTTTGAAAAAATAAACAAGATTGATAGACCACTGGCAAACCTAACAAAGAAAGAGAGAGAGAGAAACTTGATAACTCGTATCAGGAATGAAAAAGGAGAGATCACTACTGATATGACAGAGATTCAAAGGGTAATCAGAAACTACTTTGAAAAACTCTATGCCACTAAAAATGAGAACCTGGAAGAAATGGATAAATTCTTGGACTCTTATAATCTTCCACGGTTGAAGGAAGAGGATGTAGCATATCTAAACACCCCCATCACCATTGATGAAATTAAAACAGTAATCAAATGTCTGCCGAAAAACAAAAGCCCAGGTCCAGATGGATTCACTAATGAATTCTATCAAACTTTCCAAGAGGAACTACTGCCAATCTTGGCAAGACTCTTTCATGAAATTGAACAAACAGAAACACTTCCAAATAGCTTTTATGAAGCCAACATCACCTTGATACCTAAACCAGACAGTGACGCTACCAAAAAAGAAAATTACAGACCAATATCACTGATGAATGCAGATGCAAAGATCCTCAACAAAATCCTGGCAAATAGGATTCACTGCCTCGTTAAGAAGATCATCCACTACGATCAAGTAGGTTTCATCCCAGGAATGCAAGGCTGGTTTAACATCCATAAATCTATCAACATAATACACAACATCAATAACAAGAAAAATAAAAACCACATGATCATATCAATAGATGCAAAGAAAGAATTTGATAAGGTCCAACACCCATTCTTGATCAAAACTCTCAGCAAGATGGGAATGGAGGGAACCTTTCTCAATATAGTGAAGGCCATCTACCACAAGCCAGTGGCAAATATTATCCTCAATGGAGAAAAACTAAAAGCCTTCCCTCTAAATTCTGGAACAAGACAAGGCTGTCCTCTCTCACCACTCCTATTCAACATAGCACTGGAAGTACTTGCTATAGCGATTAGGCAAGAAAAGGATATCAAGGGAATCCAGATAGGAAAGGAAGAAGTCAAGCTCTCATTGTTTGCAGATGACATGATACTCTACTTAGAAAGCCCTAAAGACTCTATCAAAAAGCTCCTAGAAACAACAGACTCATATAGCAAGGTGGCAGGCTACAAAATTAACACACAAAAATCAATGGCCTTTCTATATACCAATAGTAATAAGGATGAAATGGACATTAAGAAAACAACCCCATTCACAATAGTGCCACACAAACTCAAGTATCTTGGAATCAACTTGACTAAATATGTGAAGGACCTATACAAAGAAAACTCTGCTCCAAGAAATAAGAGAGGAGACACGGAAATGGAAACGCATACCCTGCTCATGGATTGGCAGGATTAACATCATCAAAATGTCAATACTCCCCAAGGCATTATACAGATTTAATGCCATCCCTCTAAAGATACCCATGACATTCTTCAAAGAAGTGGATCAGACACTTTTGAAATTCATTTGGAACAATAAACACCCTCGAATAGCTAAAGCAATCATTGGGAAAAAGAATATGGGAGGAATTACTTTCCCCAACTTTAAACTGTACTACAAAGCAACAGTTATCAAAACAGCATGGTATTGGAATAAGGATAGGTCCTCAGATCAGTGGAATAGGCTTGAATACTCAGAAAATGTTCCCCAGAGATACAACCACCTAATTTTTGATAAAGGAGCAGGAAATCCTAAATGGAGCAGGGAAAGCCTCTTCAACAAGTGGTGTTGGCACAATTGGATAGCCACTTGCAAAAAATTAAACTTAGACCCCCAGCTAACATCATATACAAAGGTAAAATCCAAATGGATTAAAGACCTCGATATCAGCCCCAAAACCATAAGATATATAGAACAGCACATAGGCAAAACACTCCAGGACATTACAGGCATCTTCAAGGAGGAAACTGCACTCTCCAAGCAAGTGAAAGCAGAGATTAACAGATGGGAATATATTAAGCTGAGAAGCTTCTGCACCTCAAAGGAAATAGTGCCCAGGATACAAGAGCCACCCACTGAGTGGGAGAAACTATTCACCCAATACCCATCAGATAAGGGGCTAATCTCCAAAATATACAAGGCACTGACAGAACTTTATAAGAAAAAAACATCTAACCCCATCAAAAAATGGGGAGAAGAAATGAACAGACACTTTGACAAAGAAGAAATACACATGGCCAAAAGACACATGAAAAAATGTTCCACATCACTAATCATCAGGGAGATGCAAATCAAAACAACGATGAGATACCACCTCACACCCCAGAGAATGGCACACATCACAAAGAATGAGAATAAACAGTGTTGGCGGGGATGTGGAGAGAAAGGAACTCTTATCCACTGCTGGTGGGAATGCTGTCTAGTTCAACCTTTATGGAAAGCAATATGGAGATTCCTCCAAAAACTTGAAATCGAGCTCCCATATGATCCAGCTATACCACTCCTAGGAATATACCCTAGGAACACAAAAATACAATACAAAAACCCCTTCCTTACACCTATATTCATTGCAGCTCTATTTACCATAGCAAGACTCTGGAAACAACCAAGATGCCCTTCAACAGACGAATGGCTAAAGAAACTGTGGTACATATACACAATGGAATATTATGCAGCTGTCAGGAGAGATGAAGTCATGAAATTTTCCTATACATGGATGTACATGGAATCTATTATGCTGAGTGAAATAAGTCAGATATAGAGAGAAAAACGCAGAATGGTCTCACTCATCTATGGGTTTTAAAAAAAATGAAAGACACCCTTGTAATAATAATTTTCAGACACAAAAGAGAAAAGAGCTGGAAGTTCCAGCTCACCTCAGGAAGCTCACCACAAAGAGTGATGAGTTTAGTTAGGGAAATAACTACATTTTGAACTGTCCTAATAATGAGAATGTATGAGGAAAATGGAGAGCCTGTCTAGAGTACAGGCGGGGGTCGGGTGGGGCGAAGGGAGACTTGGGACATTGGTGATGGGAATGTTGCACTGGTGATGGGTGGTGTTCTTTACATGACTGAAACCCAAACACATTCATGTATGTAATTAAGGTGTTTAAATAAATTTAAAAAAATTCTTCCATAAAAAAAAAACTGTGAAATCTAATACATGTCATGAGTAAAGAAAATATTATGATAATTGGTATTCTAAAGAGACAATGTAAAAGAAAAATATATTAGACAGTTTATTATATGGAATAGTAGCTGAAAATATCTTAAATATGAGGAAGCGTGATAACAAAAAAATCTGAGAGTAGAAACACAGGTAATTCTGAATAGTTAATAGAGTATCTGTTTATTTAAATGTGTAGAATCCTAAATGAGATCATTTTCCATTGCATGAATAGGATGGTTGAGTATTCACCTGTTTGTGTTTTATGTGCCTCCCTTAAATCTTGTTATGATATTGGCTCATTACCTGTATGACATGCAAAAGAAAAAAAAAACACTACACTGAACATAAGGCAGAAATTCTATAAAGAATTCAGACAGGGGCCAGAGATATAGCATGGAGGTAGGGCATTTGTCTTGCATGCAGAAGGACGGTGGTTCAAATCCTGGAATCCCATATGGAATATGGTCCCCTGAGCCTGCCAGGAGTGATTTCTGAGCATTGAGCCAGGAATAACCCCTGAGTGCTGCCGGGTGTGATTCATTAAAACAAAAACAAAACAAAACAAAACAAAAAAGGATTCAGACAAAGGAACACTCTCTAGAATGGTTAGATTTGAAACTATAAATTATAAGAATAATCTTATCATAGCTTTCATTAGACTGCTCATCAGAAAGTCTTCTAGAGAGAAAGTAATGAAATGAAATACTCAACATATTCACAGACAAAAATATCCATTAATAATATTATTATTATATCTTGCAAGTCTCATATATGATGAAAAATAAGTCTTCCCCCCAAAATACAATACTAAACTACTTCTTTAAAAAATAAAAATGAGAGGATGGACTCTCAGGCTGGGAAGAGGCCAGTACTCTTTATCTACTTGTTTACTCTCAACGGCCTCTTAGCCTCTTCCTTCTTTTATTGTGTAATTTTGATTGCTAGCATACTAGGTTTCTGATTAGTTCCTAAAACAGTGACAATTGAGTCCACTTTCTTAAGCTAGATTGTTTATTTTCCCCACTCTTTATCTTTTCTCCTCTTTGTGAACTGTTCAATAAGGTATTTTGGTGAAAGAGTCCCTCTCCATCTTTCCTTCCCTTTGTTATTTGTTAAATAAGGAAATTTGTAGAAGTGTCTCTCCATTTAATGTTTATATAAGAACCAAGTCAATTGAATTGTTGGACTTGTTCTAGTATCTCCATAGGCACCAATCTTGACATGTGATACTGTTCTTCCTTTGCATAGGTACATTAAAATGGGAAATTATATACAAACACATTCTTATAGAGATGGAAACACACAAATTTTCTTAAATGGTGACAATTGTGTCCACTGTCTTAAGTTAGATGGTTTATTTTCCCCACTTTTTATCTTTTTTTCTCTTTGTGAACTGTTCAATAAGGAATGTTGGTAAAAGAGTCCCTTAGTTTAATGCTTATGTTTGAACCAGGTCACAGGGATTGTTCAACTTGTTCCTGCGGCCCCCTTATGCGCTGATAACGCCAGGTGGTATGCCTGGAACCCAGAGTCTGTCTTATGCCAATAAACTTCTGGGGTGAGGCCTTTTTGTAATCAGGTCAAGGATTTTTTTTTCCATTTTCTCCATTTTTCTGGATCTATGCAAACAATGATGACTGCCACTATCACACCTTTACTATATATATATATTTTTTACTCATCCTTTAAGGAAAATAATACAACTTACTGAACTTAAAAACAAATTACTGTAGTAGAATGCCTGTCTCGAATACAGGCAGGGGATGGAAAGGGGGGAGGGGGGAATGTTGCACTGGTGAAGGGGGTGTTCTGGTTATGACTGTAACCCAAATATGATCATGTTACTTAAATAAAAAAAAAAGTTCAGAACCAGATAGATGTAAGGTGTAAGGCCATATTGCACGTGGCCCACAAATGGTACCTGGAGTACATCTAGAAGTGATTCCTTATTACAAATACTTAAGTAAGCCCTGAAAACAGGTCTGGCCAAAATAAAAAAAATGCACAAACAAAAAAAAATGTGCATTATTGGAGCCAGAGTGCAGAGGCAGAGAGGTTGGTTGTTTGCCTTGAATGTGGCTGACTCAGAACAGACAAGGGTTTTATCCCCAGCATCCCAAATGGTCCCCCAGCCAAGAGCAATTTCTGAGCTCAGAGCCAGGAGTAACTCCTGAGTGCTGCCAGGTGTGTCCCCCCAAAAAAAATTAATAGAAAAAAAGTGCATTATCACGTTGAAGTCCTATCTTTATCTACATTACTAATATAATTGGTCATAGAATTGAAGGAGTGAAAAATTTCATATTGAACTTTATATGCCAACAGAGATCATTTATTTTGAAAAAATTTATATTTAATACATTGGTATCAATTAATGATCTAAAGACTATCTCAGCTCAGATAAATGAATGACATAAAAACTATTTAAACTTAGTGACAAGCTGCACATTTAAAAATAGGTTATGTTTTCCTGGAATACATATTATAAGATATAAATGATGATTGATGGAAGCCTGAATTAAAAAGTCAATAATTCTCCAGAGAACATTTCAAGCCATTTGTTACAGTCATTTTTAGTTAGGAAGTGCACTCTGAACTTGTCTTTCCTTTCCACTGGCAGTGCCTGTAAAAAGAAATTAATGAAGACCATCACAGGGTTTCAGATTGGATTTAGAATTTAATTTATATGCACTATCATGCAAATCTTCAAATGATCTTAATTATAATTTAAGCAAATGGTAATAATTAACAGTAAGTTTCTATACACTAAAAACTTACTAACACTATTTGATTCCTTACTGATATAACTTGAGAACCAATGTATATTGTTGATTTCATTTTATATATATTAAATTCAATCAAATATAAAATTCAAAATAAAATTTTGATATAAATATATAAGCAAATAGCTTATATTACTCACCATTATTTAATGAGTTAGGTTTGGTTCTATAAGGTATAGTTATTCCAACACATTTTTTTTTCTGAAAGCTTTGTCGTCTATTTATAATTGACAGTAACTATTAGCTCAACTTTAATAATATACAGGCATGAATCAAATAGGTCTGTGTCAGTTACCTGGTTTTCAAGGTAGCTCTTATTTGGTAGTCACTATATGGTAGCTCAGAACTCCATCATGGTGGGTTATAGACAGACATTGACCTCTAGATCTGATGGGCAGCAAAGTTTGGCTGATAGTGGCCCACAAAGGTAATACCCAGTAGGCATCCTTTAATCCAGTAGGACCCTTAACTGCATTTCACATGCCAGGTGATGTACAATAGAATTAATCAGGGGTTTTCTGAATGTATGGTTCAAGTAGTTATTTACATGTACAATGACAGGTAACAAGTCCAGTAGTCTCTTTGCAGTTGTGTCTCAGCCACAAGCTAACCCAGGTACTTTTCAGAGGTTGGAGGGGATTTTAGGATTAGTTATGTCATTGACTGTGATCTAATATATATGTCTCCACCAGTAAGGCCATCTAAATGCCATGTGACAGTATTTTCAACTCCTTTTTATACACTATCATGAATTCACTCCCACTCCAATGCTGTAAGTACTGGGTTATAGACATGGGGTGCCAG
The DNA here is from genome assembly GCF_024139225.1 of Suncus etruscus. Taxonomy (NCBI): domain Eukaryota; kingdom Metazoa; phylum Chordata; class Mammalia; order Eulipotyphla; family Soricidae; genus Suncus; species Suncus etruscus. The sequence goes on along the minus strand of NC_064850.1, from coordinate 101,141,121 downwards.
GTATTAAGGTTCCAGTTTAGAACCTTAGCAATTTATTCCTGAATATAACTGAATTGACTATGAAAGAGTTTCCTTTATGGCCAGGTTTTATCTTCTGATTATTCCTTGCCTACATGAAAATCTGTTACATTTTTAAAGAAAGGTCTATATAGTTTTTATTTCTTTATTTATACTATCTTTATTTAAGCATCTTTATTACAAATATGATTGTGATTAGGTTTCAGTCATGTAAAGAATACCACCCTTCACCAGTGCAATATTCCCACTACCAAAGTCCCAAATCTCCCTCCATCCCACCCCACCCCAACATGAACTCTAGACAGGCTTTCCAGTTCCCTCATTCATTCACATGGTTATGGTAGTTCTCAGTGTAGTTATTTCTATAACTGCACTCACCACTCTTTATGGTGAGCTTCATGAATTGAGCTAGAAGTTCCAGCCCTCCTCTTATTGTCTCAGGATTGTTGCAAAAATGACTTTTATTTTTCTTAAAACCCATAGATGAGTGAAACTACTATGCATCTCTCTCTCCCTCTGACTTATTTCACTCAGCATGATAAATTACATGTACATCCATGTATAGGAAAAATTTATAACTTCATCTCTCCTGACAGCAGCATAATATTCCATTGTGTATATGTACCAGTTTCTTTAGTCATTCATCTGTTGAAGGGCATTTTGGTTGTTTCCATAGTCTGGCTATGGTAAATAGTGCTGCAATAAATATAGGTGTGAGGAAGGGGTTTTTGTGTTGTATTCTTGTGATCCTAGGGTATATTCCTATGAGTGGAATAGCTGGGTCTAATGGAAGCTCAATTTCCAATTCATGGAGGAATCTCCACATCACTTTCCATAGAGGTTGGACTAGACAGCATTCCCACTAGCACTGGATAAGAGTTCCTTTCTCTCCACATCCCCACCAGCACTGATTGTTCTCGTTCTTTGTTATGTGTGCCAATCTCTGTGGTGTGCAATGTTATCTCATCATTGTTTTGATTTGCATCTCCCTGATGATTAGTGATGAGGAGCATTTTTTCATGGGCCTTTTGGCCATTTGTATTTCTTTTTTATCAACGTGTCTGTTCACTTCATTTTTTCATTTTAATCTCTTTATTAATCATTTAGCACCATAATTTTTAAATTAATATCTTTTCTTTAATATATTTTTTATTTAAACACCTTGATTACATACATGATTGTGTTGTTTGGGTTTCAGTCATGTAAAGAACACCACCCATCACCAGTGCAACGTTCCTATCACCAATGTCCCAAATTTCCCTCCTCCCCACCCAATCCCCGCCTGTACTCTAGACAGGCTTTCCATTTCCCTCATACATTCTCATTATTAGGTCAGTTCAAAATGTAGTTATTTCTCTAACTAAACTCATCACTCTTTGTGGTGAGCTTCCTGAAGTGAGCTGTAACTTTCAACTCTTTTCTCTTTTGTGTCTGAAAATTATTATTGCAAGAATGTCTTTTATTTTTCTCTCATTTCATATCTTAGATTTTTTCAATATTTTAATAATTTAAATATATATAATATTACTATTAACATTTTAATTAATTATATTTGATTTATAAGTTGCCAATTTTCAGTACATGCTTCTTTGTGTATATTTATTTTATAATTAAATTTAGGGCCAGAGAGTTGGTGCTAGCGGTAAGGCATCTGCCTTGTGAGCGCTAGCTTAGGATGGACCTAGGTTCGATCCTCCTGGCCTACCATATGGTCCCTCCAAGCCAGGGATGATTTCTTTTTTGGTTTTTTTTTTTTTTTTTTTGGTCACACCCGGCAGTGCTCAGGGGTTATTCCTGGCTCCAGGTTCAGAAATTGCTCCTGGCAGGCACGGGGGACCATATGGGGCACCGGGATTTGAATGATGACCTCCTACATGAAAGGCAAACGCCTTACCTCCATGCTATCTCTCCGGCCCCACCAGGGGTGATTTCTAAGTGCATCGCCAGGTGTAACCCCTGAGAGTCAAACGGGTGTGGCCCCCCCAAAAACCCAAAAACAAACAAGCAAACAAAAAAATAATATGATCAAATTTAAAAAGTAATTTCAATCATGTGTGTATTTGACTATTTTCAAGACCTGAACTCTAAAATTACTCAATATCTTGGTTTGTAAAAAGGAGAATATTAGAAAGATGGATAAAGAAATTAATTTAGCAAAATACTACACCCAGAAATATTTGAAAAGAGTATATATAAATTATTCTTAAAGGTAAAATAATTTAAATTTTATCATATCATTAAATATTGTTCATGAATAAAATGCATATATTTGCATTATTTGAATTCCTTTATATTGTAAGCAAAGTTTATTTGGTTACATATATTTTTTTTCAAGAGTCTGAACCAAACTACTGTCACCAGTAATTTTTTTTTCAGTGCTATAATTTGTTTTTTTTTCATTGTAAGAATTTATTCAAGAGACAAAATTGATTAACATATTGAGGTGAACTAGCATAACATAATATAGTAACATAACATATAATATAATTGATATAATATAATAATACATGTAAGTCAAAGAACATTTCTGATTAAAACACAATTGTTTTTTTGATCATAATGGCTTATATATCTTTCACAGTAGTATCTTAGGTACATATTATGATTTTATCAGGGGAATACCATCACCAAATATGTCCTTCCCCCATCCCAGTTCCCTTTCTGCAACCCATATACCCCATCCTCATCCCCCTGGGCTGCTAGAGTAGGTGGTCCCCTCTTTGTCTAGCTTACTATTAGTGATCATATATCTGTTTGGTCCTGTTACCCTCCCTTGTTTCCCCCTGTATTTAAGAGGTGGAGCTAGATAAATCGAGTTATGTGGTTTTGTTTGAAGAAAAGAAAAGCAATAGATTAGGGTACAAAATAAGAGAAGAAAAAAAAAAGTAGTCAAATATGCTGAAAATGGGCGGAGTCCTTCTAGAGGCTTTCAACCTCAGTTTGAAAGAGGATGTGAAAAAGGTAATTGAAACACCACAACAATACATAAAGAAATATCAAATAAAATACCCAGTGAGCGCTACAGCAATAAAGACAAGCACCACTCAATAGTCTCGGTTCTGAAATCAAATCATGCTGGAGTACAAAAATAAAGAGAAAGATAAGATAAAATAAAATAAAATAATATTGGAGACATCAACTTCAATCTCTACACCAAAATAAAGACGTCAAAAGAAATCGATCAATTGATAAATAAATATGTGGAAAAATGATTGTTTTGTGCTTTTTCCTTCTTCTTTTCTTTTTCCCCCTGCATAGGCACAGTAACTATTTGGGATATTGTAGAGGGAATTCCCTTGGCCTAGGAGATAGAGGGTTTCTCCACCCCTGAAGTATACTGTCATGGGATTAACTATAGACTCCTTGCATGATCATTTACTCTCCCCTCGGTGCTTTCGTGGTGTATGGAAGACTTCTGCTTCGTCTTGGATGGTAACATCAGACCTCTGTATCCAGTGATCTTGGTGACTATGCAGCTCAAGTAATGGAGCTTATGATGAAGTCATTCTTTGTGGTTCTAGCAGTTATGCTTCTTCAGTGTCATTTTAATCCATCTTCTGTAGTTGGTGGTCTTGGTCATTATGTTGTTCCTAGGATGGAACCTGGGATAAGGTCTTTCATTATGTTTCCGGAAGACCCGTTTCAGATGCGGTTGTCTCAGTCAGACCTCTGAGATTGGAGATCTTGTTTGTTGAACAAATCGTAGACCAAAAGCTAGGCTAGAGCTTTTTGTTGCTGTTGTTGGTGGTGGTGGTCCTGGATGCGTACTGTTCAGTCCTGGTTGTAACAACCAGTCATCTGTATATAGTGATCTTGGCTTTTACACAGATCAAGGGTGATATATTTTCTGATTTTGGCTTATTGTTAGCTGATGAGGAAGGACAACTTGCCACACCTCACAAGGAAATTTCAAAAGACAATGGGGAGGCCTATATTTCATCATAAGTATAGACCTATATAACACAACCTCTTATCCTGTTTTTCCCCAAAAATAAAGTGATCTCCGGTATCACTTTCTCCCTTTTACTTTTTGTTTTCTTTTTTATTCTTGTGAGTTTTTTTTGTTTGTTTGTTTTGCATTGTTTTGTTTTAGTTTTTGTTTTTTGATTTGATTTGTTTTTCCTTCTTTTGGGTCACTCCTTGCGGCACTCGGAGGGTGCTCCTGGTTTTATGTTTGGAGAACGCCCCGAGAGACCACGGGGGACCATGGGGGATGCCAGGTTCTGAGCCTCTGTCCTTCTACAGAAAGGACAGATGCCTTGTCTCCATGCTATCTCTCCAGGCCCCACTTTATTTCTTTAATTACATCTTTTTTTTTTATAATTACGTCTCTTATTTAATCTTTTTTTTATTTCTTTAGATATGTGTGAGCATATATATTCTTAGTTTTTGCCAAGTGTCTGTTTTCTTTCTCTCCAACCCCAAATCCACCAGCAATATATTGTAGCACCACTTCCTCCTGCAAAGCATATTAAACAAAGGGGAAATTGTACGTGTAAAATAAGCTCTTATCTACTAGGGATAAGAACTCATACTTAGAGTCAGAAAGAAGAGACTGAAAAGGATAATTTCACTCATTTACAGATTCAAAAAAAAGCAAGAAACTAAAATATTGCCAATGTAAACATCTTTGGAAATTCTGATCTAGGGAGATGTGAGGGGACTTGGGATAAGGGTGGAGGTGCTATATCGTGGAAAATTGAGAGTGGGAAGGGTGCAGCAGCATGGCAATTATGAGAATAATATTTTACCATTAAGTAGTACCCTTAAGTATTATTTAGAAAATAAAACAGTACCCACACCAGAAGTGAGATAGGTCAACGCATATGTCTCTACAAATTTTTATTGTAAATTAATTTTCTTGTAATTCACTATAAATGAGTGATTTGTCTGATATTAGGAGAGATCTCATGGGATTATTTAAATCTAATTAACACTTCTAATCTCATATAATAAAGGATGTAATTGGGTTTTTTAAATCTTTGGAGCTGACCTTTTTTCTGTCTTTTAGTATTCTCTGCTATTTCTCTAGAACTATGACAGTGCTGACAAAATCTGTCTTTGAAAAGCAAAATCTGGCTATTCTGCACTAAAAGCAGATGTAACTGACCACACAATAATTTCTTTCTAACAAAATATAAGCTTAAGATGAATTGTCCAGTCACCGGTAAAAAAAACAATTAAACACGAGGTTTCTCTCCTTTGGTCGGTGCTATTATCCTCATTCTTTTGAAGGATTCTATCACTGCTCTTCCACAAATTATTCATACAGCTGCAACTGTTCGAAAAGGTCCTAAGAAAGCTTGAGGGTAAGAATATAAATGTCTCTGAAGTAGTGCTGACTCACAGCAGCATCTGGATTGTTCTGTTTTTATTATGACTTCTTTTTGTCATTAAAAGAACATTCCTATGAAAAATTACAGACTAGGCTTAATAAATATTTTAAATGCGACTGAGCCTGTCCGATGCCTTTTGTCTCTGACATTATTAAAGCCATCAATTTCTCTTTAACTTTGTCCCAAAGCAGTCTCTTTATATTCATGACTTCCACACTGCCTCTTGTCAATATTACAAAACTCCAATCACATTATTGCAGCCTTCATAAAAGTGTAAAGGATGCAACAAATATTGGAAGCAAAATATAAATTAGCAGTGCTATATTTTGGCCATAAACTTTTGTAATATTTTTAAAATGAGATCTTACTTATCCTACAGTAGTGTAACAATTCACAACTTTTTGTTCGTTTGTTTTAGGGTCAAAGTTGGAGGTATTCAGTGCTTTCTCCTGACTTGAAACAAAGGGATCTCTCTGGTAGGCTAAGGGTACCACACAGAGTGCGAGGAAACAAACCTACATGAAACCTCAATCAGCCACTTGGTGGGAAATCACATTATCTGCTGTACTATCTCCATAAACCTTGAATCATACTTTCTTTAAATTTTTTTTATAAAGAATAGTATTCTTTATTAAGATCTGTTCACTTAAAAAGTTAGCGTCCTTTCTATTCCCCAATTTCAAAATCTTTGCAGCCACCATTTTCAGAAATGTTATCTGAAACAAAAACATTTCAGAACAATTATACATAACAGTTATTTCTTCAAATCTATGAAATAGAGTAAGAACCAATGCAGACAAAATTTATTTAATATATGGGACATAGCATATTATACTTTATAGTTTTGATTACAGTATATATTTATATAATATATCTTTTTCTATGGGAGAGGTGCTGCATGATTATGCTAGACCTGCTTAGGAAGGTGTTTTGGCTCTGCATTCAGTAATCACTCTTGATGGGGCTCAGATGATCATGTGCACTACCAAATATTGAGCCCTTATCAGTTGCAGATGGCAAGAATTGCCCTGGGATTATCTTTCTGGTCACTACATTATATGATTTTCAAATCTTAAATTAATATTGAGACAAGAATTATGCAGTGGATAAGAGAACTCTGTCCAACTTAAAAATTGAGTACATCTCAAGTACTCTTACTCAAAGAAATAAAATTTCAGCACTGAGTCTCTAATTTCTAATTCCTACATCTTTACAATTTGAAAAGAAATATGTACAGAAAGTTGATAGCCTTCCTGTAATTGACAGGAAGGTATTAGCAATTTGATTTTGATTTTCAGAAATAATCCTTCTTACCCAAAATATAGAATAACTGGAGGTTACTAGGAGAAATATCGCACATATTTAACTTCAATAGACAATTCCAACTGATTAGTAAAAAAAAGGCATCTAAAAGAATATGGCTCTATTATAAAGACTATTCTAATTATCAATATATTTTAGTACTAAAAATTTTGGGTAAAATACTTTTATATTTCAAACTTGTTTACTAAGATTTAAACATAAAGCCTAGAAAATTTTCCAAATGATGAGTACATTTATTCAAAGCTGCTACTAAATGTATTATAAACTTATCATGTATATATATCTTACTTAACTTAAATGTATTCTATTGCACACCTAAATAATACATGTATTCTGTGATTAGGATGTAAGAAAAGTATAAAATTAATTATAGACCTACATATCTAAGTGCTATTTTATATGATATAAACTGTATAAAAAGTGGATAATGTTATAAAGTTTGCCCACAATGTATCTCAGAGATTGTTCTAGTAATAATGCTTCATAGTTTCTTCATTTTTAGAATAAATTAAAGAACATCATGACACACAAGATCATAACATACAAAATACATTTTACTACATATGATTAATTAAGAGAAATGTTTTAAGTCACAAGATAGAGCTAACTCTATGATACCTAGGATCTCCTACTTAGTTTTTAATTATGAAGTGAACATAATGATACTAATCAATGATGGCACTTTAAAATGTAAACTATTGAGCTGAACAGTAGATGTGTGGTAGATAGAGCTCATACCTTAATATCCCTGACACCTAGATAGTGGAGAGTTAGTCAAACAGGTAAGGCATTTGCCTGTTTGGAGCTACGTCAGGTTTGATCCCTGCTACATGCCATGTGGTCCCCCACCCAGACCAGTAGTAATTCCTGAGTTCTGAGCCAAGAGTAAATCCTGAACACTGCTAGTTATGGCCCTAAAACAAAACAAAAACAAAAGCAAAAGATTTTGTTCATCCCACATGTTCTGAGTCTACTAGGAAGAGTCTTTTAGTACGTGATCCTATAATAAGATGTGGCCTTAGTACTTAGCCAGGAATAAACATGAGCCTATACTAAGTTGTGGCCCTCCTAAAACAAAATAGAAATATAAACTATGTAGACAAAGGAAAATATTTATCAAAAAGTATTGTTGGTGTTACTCATGGGAAGATCTGTTTTTCAAAAAGGATTTGTAGAGTCAAAAATATAAATTATCCAGAGATTTTTGTAATGCAAATTACCTTATATAAAATTTATAAGTATCTATTTATTAGTGCTAGGAATATAATGTAATGTTAAAATATGTGCTTTGAATGCTGTGAAGTTATAAATTTGATCTCTAGTAATATAAACCCAAACAAAACTGCATAATCTTTTTCTGGAGGAGTATGGGCCACACCCAGCTATGCTCAGGGGTTACTCCTGGCTCTGTGCTCAGGAATCACATCTGGCAGTCTCTGAAGACCATATGGGATGCCAGAAGTGAGTCTAGATCTGTCTGGGGTGAGCCGCATGCAAGGCCAATGCCCTACCCACCGTGCTATTGCTCTGGTCTCAAAACTGCATAATCTTAAAGGGCTAAATTAATTTTAATTAGATGTAGTCAACTAGATAATAATTTCATGTAGGAGACACTTCTACAAATATATATTTTTATTATAAATTGAACTCTGGTTACCTTCTAAACATAATTTCTTAATTTTGACATGAGTTTCTTAAATAGAATTATATATGTGGGGCTTGAGTGATAGTATAAAGGATAGGGCTTTTGCTTTTCATGTAGCTGACTGGAGCTCAATCCCTGGAATCCTATATGGTCTCCAGTGCCCACTAGGAATGATTCCTGAACACAGAGCCAAGAGTAAGTCCTGAGCACTACTGAGAATAGGGGCAAATGAATCTATCCCCTCCAGAGAATTGTAAGTGAAATTTACCACCATAAACTAATAAAAGTAGTTAATGCTTCAATCTAAATGTCATATAATTTTCACAAAATATCGTGCTTTATTTAAGACCTTTTGCAAATAAGACCACCACTGCAGATGTAGTTAAATTAGAAACCTGTGAATCATTATTTATTTCCCCCTAAATTTTACAGCAAATGACCCAACCAATCTACAACATATTAATTTACCAGAGCAAATGCATATCTAATTGTTTCAAACTTCATGTTTTATTTCTACCCTTACTCAAAAAGCTCTAAACATCTAAACTTAGAATAACTTTTAAACTTATAAATTTGTAAACTTGTAAGTTTGCCAATATCTTGGTAAATAGTGAAATTTGTGTTTTTAATTAATCACATGTTCATTTCTTTCTCTCCTATTTACTCAATTATTACTGATTTTTCTTTATCCTTCATTTTAATTTACTCTTTCATTTACTTTCTTTGTATCTTCATCTGCTCTATTTTTCACAAATGTTTTTAGTTTCACTTTTAATTTCTTTATCTTAATAAATATTAACTTTATTTATTCTATGCTGATAAAACTAGGAAATATATCAAAACAGTTTTAATAAATACAATTTTGATAACAAGATAGCCTAAAGGGAAACAATAAATCAATATAAACTGAGACCACTAATTATTTATCATAACAAGGAGGTCTGAAGGAAACAATGTGATTTTTGAAAGATACAAAAATATAAATTTGAAAAGTATACTTGTCAGCTCTGTCTTCTTGTTATATAGTTCCCCAATTCTCCTCCAAGAAGAAACTAGCAAATATTGCCAATTCCTAATCAATTCTAATAGATGTGCTCTATATATTAGATATGAACTATAGGTATCATGCATAACTGATATATATCATATTGTTATATATATTATATGTAACATAAATATCATTTTTATTGTTTTTGTTTTGGGGCCACACCCGGTGATGCTCAGGGGTTATTCTTGGCTATGCACTCAGAAATTGCTCCTGGCTTGGGGGACCATATGGGACACCTGGGATTGAACTGAGCTCAGTCCTGCGTCAGCTGCATGCAAGGCAAACGCCCTACCTCTGTGCTATCACTCTGGCCCCTAGAATGAATATCTTGTGAGAAATACACAATTTCCAATCATTGAGGCACAACTTTATATTATATGTATTTTCAAGAATTTTAACCTTTTACAATTCAACTGTATGGCTGGATAAACTAATCATGTTGGTCTATTGTTTTCTTGCATGAGTCGAGAACTTGAAGTTCCAGAGAAGTTGTCAAAAGAAAATAAATATACAGTGTGAAAATAGGAAAATTTATAGAAACCAAAATCAGATTAGTGGTTGCTAAGTGCTGGAGTATTGAGGTTAAATGTCAAGTGATTACTAATTGGGCACAATTATTTTACGGAGGTGGTAAAAATGTCCTGGAACTAAATAGTGATGACAATTCATCAGCACTTGTTAAAAAGTTTCTTTGCTTTTCTTATCAATGCCTTTGCAAGTGTCACCTGCAGCATAACCTGATCAAAACATAAAGAACAATGTATAATACCACTAATTTCTGATCCTTTCCTTTCTGTAGCTTTGTCTTATAATTAAATTATAGTCTTTTTTTTCTAGAAATAAATATAAAACTCTCCTCAACTATATTGATATTTTTTCACTCAGCCTGTCAAAGTAGGCAGTCCATTATCCAATATAATGAAGAAAAGTTTCAAAAGGAAAAATAAATAATATTAACATGATGTAAGTGTTCCCATTAAAATTTAGTCTGCACATCAAAATAAAATAATATTTAAGGGCAGGAATTTATTGCTTACATAAAAAAGCTAAGATTCATTTGGTCAAATTTTTAACAGGGAGTATTAAATGTTTAATGATTTTTTATGGGAGGACTCCTGTGTGAAGGTAAAACTGAGCAACTTGTGTGCTATAGTGCCTGGCCACCCAGGCAGTGCTCAGAAATTTTAGGGTAACAACAATGTTGAAAGCTCCTGGACTGCACCATTGCTGGGAAGAAAATGTGGTACTAGGTTGCAAGCAAAAGCTGGCCACATGCAAGACAAATGTTTTAACCTCTATACTCTCCCTCTTGGCCACCTACACTCAATTTAATTCTTCAGAATGATGAAGTGAATGAATAGTAATACACTAACAGCCAATATCAAATTCCAGCAGTCAATATAATTTTATGGAAGCATCCCATTATAAATAGTATATGTAGATTTTGATTTATACACAATATCAGAATATTACGAAATATTAATTTTTAAATAATAAGGAATATTCCTCTAAAATCTTGATATTTTTTCCTTACATAAAAAACCCTGTACAAACTGAAGTTTTCAGTTTTATCAATAGATGGCACTATTATTTACCATATATTCTTGATACTTAATACATTTATTATTTTTTAAAATATAAAGTTGTTTAAAATAGATTTTCTTGTAATTAAAATTATACTTTCTATTAATCACTTAATATTTCCTTGATAAATTTATTTCTTTAAGATACTTATTTTCAAAAGTGATATATTTTTTTCATAAAATATATAATTACTATAAGGTCTGTTATCACAAAATTTTTCATTTGCTTTAGTATGTTGAGAGATCAGAACAACAGCACAAGGGGTGGGGTGTTTGCCTTGTGTGTGGCTGACTCAGACTCAATCTCAGGCATCCCATATGTTCACCCAAGCCTGCTAAGTGTGATTTCTGAACGCAGAGTCAGGAATAATCCCTGAGCACTTCTGGCTGTGCCCTTCAAATAAAAAGCCAGAAATCAAAATGGTAACTGGAAAAAAAAACTCTTAAAAATTAGTAGCATGGGGGCAGGTGAGGTAGCGCTAGTGGTAAGGTGTCTTGCAAGCGCTAGCCAAGGAAGGATCGTGGTTTGATCCTCTAGCGTCCCATATGGTCCCCACCCCCTCCCCCAAACCAGGGGCAATTTCTGAGCGCTTAGCCAAGAGTAACCCCTGAGCATCAAATGGGTGTGGCCGAAAAATAAAAATAACAACAAAAAAAAACAAAAAAAATTAGTAGCATGCATTATCTACAATAAGTGAGAGTTCATTATTAATAGTAGCAAATAATATTTAATCTAATGCAATGTAGAGTTAACAAATGACTATTACAGATTTATTTTCATTTGTTTCAAAGCATACACAGACTTTAGCTGGCATTGAAAAATAATTATTTAAAATACTATGTAAATTACTATGTAAACTACTATCCTTTTTTACTCAAAATATAAAAGTAATTATTAATTTAAAGAATTCATAAAATCCCATATACAAATTCATGGATATATATGAAAAGGCGATTCTAGAAAAGTCAACCATCATTTTGTTAAATTACCTTACAAATTTTGTTTAATTATTAATTTAATTTATATTTTTATGTGTGTTTGGGTACAACATCCTACTGAGCTCGGGGTTTTATTCCTACTTTTTATTGTTTTTTTGTTTGTTTGTTTCTTGGGCCACACCCGGCTGTGCTAGGGGTTACTCCTGGCTCTGCACTCAGAAATCACTCCTGGCAGGCTTGGGGGACAATATGGAGTTCCGGGAATCAAATCTGGGTCTGTTCCGGTTCAGTCATGTGGAAGGTAAATGCCCTATGACTGTGCTATTGCTTTGGCCCCTTTACTACTACTTCTTTGCTCAGGGATCACTATTCTTGGGCTCAAGTGACAAAAATATGGTATTGGGGATTAAACCCAGGTTGACCTCATTCAAAGTAAATATCTCACCTAATGCACTATATCTTTTGACCCTAAATTTTCTTTCTATCTAGTATGCTTTAGAAAGAAAATGGTTTGAAATAATGAAATCAGGTTGAAATACAGCATGTTGCATGATGCAAAATGACTAAAGATGAACTAAATGAGTTCACCATGACTTACAAGTGCCTAAATTATTTTGAAAAATATATTCAAATTTAAAATAACAATAAATTTTAATATAATATATAACAGCAAAAATTATTGATGTCACATATTCTTTTAAATCAAGAAAATACCAACACAAATAGCAGGGAAAAAACACAGGGAAAGAGATTAGGCAAATTCATTAATTTAAATGAAGTAAATTTATTTTTAGAACATATGGATTAACAAGTACACATGCAAATTGTAAAAGGTGCTTTAAATCTAATTAAGTTATCTTTAGAGTGCCCTCATGTTAAATCTTTAAGATCAAATAAGCCTCATTATCACATTAACCTTCCTTCGACTCTCTTGTTATACAAGTGTCATCACATTAATTAGTCATTATACTGTTTTTTAAGTGCTGGCCACCTCATGAATGTTTTGTAACATTACCCAGTATTTGTATACACAGAAGTGATCTATGAAAAATATTACTTTTATATTCCCCTATAAATTACTGCAATAAACTCAGTAACTCTAGCTTAAATATGCATGCAGATATAATCAGATTATAATTTTATAACAAAAAATAGTTTTATTGCAGTAAAAAAAAAGATTCAGTGCATTTACTTACCCATAAAAGTACTTAAGTACATTCATTTCTATACCATAAAATAATTCTAGCTGAATGAAGTTAGGGCTAAGTGATTTGCAAGTGAGTAAAAACAATATTATTTGAGAATGTGGCATGTGTCTGATGCTTTCTTCCTATTAATAAAGTACCGCATACCTTATGAGACTCATAAAAAGAACTGTATCTCTCCTTACTCCTTACTCAGCTTTCAAGTGGGAGGTGAGGCATAATATCTCCTGGTGCATTTTGAGAAAGACCAGTTATATTTGGCTTTTTCTTCCTCACATGCTGGGTCTGCCAGCACAGAAAATGCATTCTGTTCTGCTTTCTTGGCACTATTAAATCAGTATTATTGGCTCTATTTCTGTGTACTAAATTCTAGATTTGTCCATTTTTCCCATGACTTGGTGAGCAAATAAAAACATAGCAAATAAGCAGTTGACATCTATCTTCACCACATTCTTGACATAGATGCTTCTGGAATGCTGATACTTTTGTTCTTTATATGCTCATTGATATCTTTCAAGTGATTGAGTACAAAAACAGGAAGGAATGTCTCAGTAATGACTACTCCTTAATGCCTGGCATCTGATGCTCTACAAATCCTTGAGAAGTTGGATAATAATATATTGTGGTTGATATAATAACATGAGAAGGAATTAACTCATTTGGTATGACTATAGTGATCTCTATAGCCCACTTCCTCAAAGTGAATGTTAGGGATCACTCCTGGTGGGCTAAGGAGAATATACAGCATAATGGGATCTAATCAGGGTTAGCCATGTACAAGAAAAGGTCTTGTACCTGCTGTGATATCTCTCAGCCCTCAACTTTTAAAGTGTGGTCTTTAAGCTTTAATAAATGTGAATTAATTTGATTTATTCCCATTGGATTATCTCCCCCCCCCCGTATACTGCAGATAGCTCTATATGACAAATACAGACCTTAGAAACAGGTCATCAACTGTTTTCGATGTCAGAGGTTCCAATCTGAATGATAAAAATGTTCTCCTACCTCACCAGCTAATTAATGATAAGACAAAATCAGAAGACTTGTCACCCTTTGGTCTGTCCAAATGCCAAGATCGCAATTTACAGATGACTGGCTGACAGAACCATGGCCAGACTGTATGTATCCTGGGACCAATAAAAAAGCCCTAGTCTAGGGTGTGAGCTATGACCTGCATAACAACTATGATCCCTAGTTCCAGAGGTCTGTCTGAGACTATTGCAATGGAAGCGGACCTCTGGAAACATAATGGAACACGCTATCCCAGGCCCATCCTAGGATCAGCTCAAAGGCCAGGACCGCCAACCACAGAAGACGGATTAAAATGACACTGAGGGAACAGAACTTCTAGACCCACAAAGAAAGACATAATCATAAGTTCAACTCCTTGACTCGTGCAGATACCGAGACCTCTAAATACAGAGGTCTGATGTTATCACCCAGGATGGAACAGAAGTCTTCCATACACCACAAAAGCACCAAGGGGAGAGTAAATGAACCTGAAAGGAGTCTATAGTTAATCCCATGGCAATATACTTCAAGGGTGGAGAAACCCTATATTTCTTAGGCAAAGGAAATTTCTTTTTGAATGACCCCAATATTTACTGTGCATCTGCAGGAGGAAAAAAAAAGCACAAAACAATTTTATTATTATTATTTACTTATCTATTTTTTTGTTGATTGCATTGTTGTGGTTTGTCTATTGAAGTGGATGTCTCCATTTATATTTATTTATTTATTTATTTTCTTCTTTTCTTTTCTTATGTGCTATGCCACATTTTTTTCTTTATCTCAATACCATGGCTTTTATATGGTGCTTACCCTTTTGTTTTGTTTTGTTTTTGGAATGCTCACTGGATATTTTATTTGACAGTTCTTATGTACTGTTGTGGTGTTTCACCTTCTTTTTCCCCTTCGTCTCTCAAACCAAGGATGAAAGCCTCTAGAAGGACTCCACCCATTTCCGGAGTATCTGATTCTTTTTTCTTTTTTTTTTTCTCCAGGTTATTACTTTTCTCTTCTTCAAACAAAACCACATAACTTGAACTATCTAGTCCCGCCTCCCAATTGGGGCGGGGGAATAAGGGAGGTACCAAGACCAAATAGGTGTAAGACCACTAAGTAGTAAGCTAGGCACAGAGGGGACCACTTATTCTAGCAGCCCTGGGGGTAAAGGAAGAGGTTATGGGAAGAAGGACGAGAACGGAGGTGAAGGAAGGACAATTTGGTGATGGGAATTCCCCTGATTTTATGTTAATATGTACCTAAAATATTATTGTCAATGATATGTAAGCCACTATGATTAAAATAAAAATTATATTTAATTAAAAAATGTTCTTCGGTCTTGAATTTATTTTAAGGCTTTCTGTTATATATCATTAAGAGTTAGGGCTTGAGGGGCTGGAGCAATAGAAGAGCCGTAGGGCATTTGCCTTGCATGCAGCAGATCCAGGACAGCCCATGGTTCGAACCTTGGAGTCCCATATGGTCCCCAGAGCTTGCCAGGAACAATTTCTGAGTGCATAGCCAGGAATAACCTGTGAGCGTCACATGGTATGGCCCAAAAAGAAAAAAGAAAAAAAAAAGATTAAGGCTTGAGTGATAGCACGGTGGGATTCACTTTGGCTTGCATGCGGCTGAGTTTGGTCCAATCCACTCCCCCAAAAAGGGAGTCAATATGATATGTTTCTTAGTCATGTTTGTAAGTAGCATTTCTGTATGTTAAGGTTGTTTGTTCATCTGTTTTTTTTCCTCATTTTTTAATGAGAGTTATTTGTATTATTTTCGATTAGTGTTGCAAAGCATGAAGTATTGGTTTCAGTTTTCAATTAGTATCCCTAGATCCACATTATTGTACTAACTACCCAAAGTCAATTACCTTAACTTTAATTATAAAAAGGGTCTTTTAGGGTTAACTTTTCATGAATTTATCCGTGTTGTGGTAACTAGTGTTCTATTTTTATTGTTTTCAAAATATTGAGCCAAGGTTTAAAAAATTAATAAAACCATCTATTGGAAGATGACAAGCAGTCATAAACATCTACAATGCAATTAATTGTGAAGATATACAACTATGTTGAAACAGTAACTGTTTTATATTTGCTTGTTTTTGTTCTGTCTGTGTGTTTTTCTACAATTTTCAGGCGATGTATCCTTCAAATCCAAGAAATTGAACAATCCCTACAGGATAAAGTTGAGAAAAAAAATCAAGACATACCATAACTTACTTGCTGAAACTGAAAAAAAATGAAGTTAAAAACAGCAAGAGGAATAGAAAAAAATACTAGAAATAGCACAAAATTTGCATTAGAAACATATAAGACAGAAGACAATTATAACAACATCTGTAAGGTGCTGAAATGAAAGTAAAATCATTCAGTTTATACTACATGGATGGAAGTAGAAGGTATTATGCTGTGTGATAAAAAGAAACTTAGTAAGGCAATAGCAAATGTCAAAGGTAACCAAAGCTGAAAACTGGCCTTCAGTGGGGTTTAGGAGATAGTAACAATGGATAGAACAGCACCTGCCTTGACACAGTCAACATGGGTCCACTACCAGCACCTCCTTCCTACTCTTAGCCTGAATCTAGCCAGGTGTTATCTCTGGTTGGTGCAGATTTAGAAGTAAACACTCAGAAAAGCTTCTAGTGTGCTCCAAAGAAAAAATAAATAAACAAAGAGATAGAGAAGGGAAGAAAGGGGAAGAAGGACTGAAACAGAGAGACAGAGAAAGAAATATTGAGAGAATTGAGCTATACAACTGAGTTTGATAAGGAAGTGGAGGTAAAGAATCCCTGAAGTACTGGTGGAGACAAGTCAGTAATGGAATGCAAGTGGTGTTAGTGCTTATATACTTATACACACTTATATACACACTTATATATACACTTATATACACACTTATATATGTATGGCACTCTAAAATTGGTAGAGAAAAAAAGAAATCACCAAAACAAACCATAAAGAAAAGGAAATAAAAGCTATTTACGTCAAATTACAATCCAAATAAAATTATTCTTCAATGAAGAAAAAAAGAGATTAGGTTTGATAAATAAAAGCGAAGAAGAGGAGATTGAGGTGGGGGCTTGAGCCTACAGCTGGCAACAAGTCAGAGGCAGCTGGGAAATAAACTGGGTGTTAGGTTCATAAGGAATGTTCTGGGGCGTCCAAGAGAAAGGCCTGTCTGTTCACTAGTGTGTATGCACTAGTTCCCTGTGCTTTTCTTTCTCCTTCTGTGTCACAGGCATCATTGTAACCTTTGAGATAAACCTGAACTGCTTTTCTAAAAACTAAAATCACATAAACACTTGTGTCTTCTTTTTGTCTTCTCCTTCCTGAGCTTTCTATACATGAAATCCTTCCCTTAATAAAGGTAAAGGAGAGGAAAAATTTAAATGAATTTGCTTACAGTGTGAAAAACTTGCACTGTGAACTGTCACAGCCAGACTAAGATGGGTGGAGACTCATGGCAAAAGCCTTTTGGTAAATATTTCAGTGCTGGAGAGGACAGCTGCATGGAAGCCCACTACGTGCATTTCATGCACAACCCCAGGATACATTGTAAGTCTAAAAGATAACAGGAAGCTTCTGTGGGGTTGGGGACCAGGCTTAGACTAATAGTTGTCACTCATCCTTACAAATCATATTCTATCCTCACACCTACATTGAGCATTTTTTTCCTTTCTTCTCATTTTATAATAATAATAATATATATTATTACTATATATATATCACTATACTTTTCACTAAGAAGGTTAATGGAATATATCTTACAAATACATACTAGATATCTCTCCAATCTTATCCTGGTACATAGAATCTCCCTCATGAACTGTGAGACTTTCTTCCTTTAAATTGATACATAGCATTCATTCCACACATATGCATATTGTAAATGAACTGCCTACAAAATACTGTTTTTTTATTCTTTTTTTTAGCATCACAGGAAACAAGTTTAGCAAATTATCAATTTATTTATTACCTTGTATCTTTTCTTCCAGAGTCAAGATTAAACCCTGAGCACAACCAGGTGTGGCACAAAACCAAATGAAAAATAAAAATAAAAGGTAGATTCTGGAGTATTGGAGAATTCTATTTTAAAAAGGCAAGCTATAAAACTCAGTTTATTGGCATTCATACCATGCAGGGTTCGATCTGAAACTAAGCCTGCTTGAGTTGTCCTGAAAGCAACTGCTAATGAAACTATGAGATTTCAATAAATTACTTTAAATTGAAAGCATCTAGATTATTCTCTGTCAATTGTGGCATGCTTCATTTATTAAGCTCTACTTTTTTTATTTAGGGAAGAGAGTGTAAATTATAAACTGATAGACCAAATGTACATACATGTCATCAAAGGTAGATGAATGACATTAAGAAAGCTGTAGGCTTATGAATTTCCTACTATGTGAATAAATTCAAAATTAGGAAAAAAGTAAAAATAATTAAAATAAAATTGAAGAGAAACATTAATGTGTTTTTATTAGGAAACAGAAAAAGAACAAGAAATATCGTTTCACAGGAATTCTGGAAATGTAAAACATGTTCTCTTATTTTTATTATTTTTATATATTTAACTATTGAAGAAAAACTAAACAACAATATGAGAGTCATACAATATCTAGTAGCAAAAGATTTGTTGTTTCCAAAATTAATAAAAAGGAAAAAATGAAATATATTATTTAAAATGTCTACTTTAAATATTTAGAGGTAAAATACTTAAAGATGTGTGATAATACACTAAATTATACTCAAAACATAACTATCATTTACACTGAAGAATTGAACAAGTGTTTTATTATAGTTAATATTCTAACAGTAAAGAAAAAGTAGAATTCTCAAAAGAGTTAAATTCAACAAAAGTTAGAATATCAAGAAAATAATGAATAAAAAAGTGATGCCAAAAATTGAAAATAACTATATGATGGTACACTTCAACTCAGCTAGAATTAGCTCAAGAATTAGACGCCATAATTACTCAAGAGCCACAAATATTTAATGGACTTCTTTCCTTATATAAGGGGATAAGATGAAAGACTAGGGAGGAACTTGATCATTTGGACTTCTCTTGTACTATAAACTTTTGAACTATCATTAGACTTTGTGTCATAGGGGCTGAGAGATTTAATTTTGGATAGTAATTACTTTGGACTAATTTCTTTGGAACTTTAATCTCTGGAGGCTTATTTCTCTCAGGGAATTTGATAATTGGGTTGCATATTAAAGTTTGGGTATTTCTATGCTCTTGCATAATGGATTATCTTGATGTTATGATTTAATTAAGTTGCAGAACCCTGAAGAACTCTGCTGAACAGTGTCACTGGACATAATTCAGCATGGAAAATAACAGAAAGAAAAATTTCAAGCTTGGTATTAATGAATTACTACATAGTTTTATCATACTTCAAAATTTTCTGAGAAAGTTAGATCACGAATATGGCTGAATAGACAGCAATAGGCAACTTTCCCCACTTAAACTGAACCAGAAACACAAGGTTGCCTTGGTAGCTCTTATTTTAGCTACTTCTCCAGCTCTAAATATTGGTGTCTGTAAACCATACAGGTTGACATGTGAGGATAAACACAAGATATTTTAACCATCACAGCAGCCATTACAACTAGGGATTAAACTAGAAAAATAGAGATTTAGTCTACTATCCATAACATTGATGACAAACAAGAAGATAATAAAATATGAAGCTGCTGGTACTGGCATACGGATGGGATCAAAGAGTTAGATTGTAGGGTTAGGTTGGGAAAAAGAAGGAAGGAAAGGAGAGCAGGAAGGAGAGAGGGACAAAGAGAAGGAAGGCTGGGATGTAAATGCCAGGGTGCCTCCATTAGCTTGTTATCACCATGGTCAGAATGTGCTTTATTCCTGTGTGGACACCGTGATGAATCATGGAAATGGCACTTTTGAATCTTCATATTGTGAACAGAAAGTTTTGTTGACTACTGGCATATCCTCATTCTGTTGATAGATGGCCCTAGTGGCATTAAATACCCTGACTCTTCTGGGCTGCTTTTAGTTCAAATGACAGTTCAGGAAGTGACATCAGGGGACTTCCCCTAGAACTAAAAAGACCTAAGGGAATCAATCTGAGCACAGTCTCAATCAAGGAAAGGTGGCTATCTGACATGGTTGGTATCACCCTAAGTATGAGATTATATTTATTTCCAATTAAAAAAAAAAGACAACCAAACTAGAAACAAGGAGAGAATAAAGAAATATTTTCAATTTTTCTAGAGAAGCAGCAGCTCTCCAATTTTGTCCTTAGAACTCCCAGAAAAGTGTATTAAAATAGAGAATCTAATCCAGGCCTTAGATTTTACGGGTGGGGGTATCACCTAGAATTTGCATTTAAAATAAGTTGCTGTTTTCTCTGTCTAGTACCACAAATTGAAATCAAATCATTTGATCTCAACGAACCTTCAGGAGGATCTTTCTGTCTCTCACTCTTTTTGTGTTTGTGTCTCTGTGTCTCTATCTTCCTCTATCCCTCTGTGCCTCTGTCTCTGTTTCTCTTTTTCTCCAACGTTTTATGAACTGATAGTAGGAGAAAAGAGAAAGAGGGGAATTAGGACTTTAATTTTCTACTTGTCTACATTTTACTGCTTGCAGGAAGGTCTTATTCTCACTTGCAAATTGTTAACACAGAAGTGAGCAGTAGTTCAATGAAGTTCAATTCTTAAATATAAAAATAATCCAATGTTACTAGTCTTACTGCTTTCTCTAAAGAGCTTTGTATTAAAGGATTGTTTTGATGTCTCTATGTCTAGCTCTAGTTTCTTTTTAGATGTTCCCAAACTTTGAAGAAGAAAAATAGTGATGTTCTATATAGGCATTCAATGAAATTAGAAGTCTTTTGCTGAAATTCTGTCATGAATAGGAAAAAAGTCCACTTGATATTATATGCAAGCATTTAAACGATATGATCAGAGAGAAATAACAACATGCATATGGGTCTATTGTGAATATGGACAAGCTTTAAGCCCAGAGGGTAGAGTAAACATCGAATCACTTAAAATTTCAAACATTCTGTATCATAAGCTGATGATCTAAAGACAATTTGCTTTATGTAAAAAGAAAAATAAAAGCATGAAATGAATTCCACTGGTAGAGTCAAACTTCTTTGATTTATACACACTGTTTCTCCTGACAAGGACAGAGACTCGTTCTCATATTTCAATAATCTAATTTTGTATTGTTTGAAAAGAAACAGGACTATTGATAGACTTTTATTTGACTTGCACCAAGGGATATTTAAATATAATTTGCACTTCACAAGCACTATTTAACAAATCTCAATAACTCCTGGTATCTTTCGGAGTTTTTATAATTATCAATAAAATATTTTATTTTATTAGTTATTGACAAATTGTTAAATATTTTAAATTCTAACCAAACTGTTGCAGTAAAGATCTTCTTAATCTTTGCAATATAAAGAATTTATTAAACTAGTTTTAGAAATTTATTGAGTCAACAAATATGCCTTTTGGCTAGCTTATTTGTATTTCTAACATTTTCATTCATTTTTCTAAATGTCACAGTTCATTCCAAACTGTTCTTTATTTTGCTATAACAATATTCAAAGTAATCTCAAGCTTACTATACGCATTTATAACAAAATACATTTAAAGTTATACCATATATAAAATAGTATATAACCAAATGAACAGAAAAAATAATTATTTAGAAAAAAATAATTATTCAGAGTCAGAAAGAAAATGCAGTGGTTTCTGCATTTTCTTTTTACACAGCCAATCTGAGTGTGATCCCTGCTACCACAAATAGTTTCAAGTGCTCTACCTGGAGTGATTCCTGAGCATATAGTCAGGAATAAGCCTTAAGCAACTCCAAGTGACACCTGAATCATAACACAAAATAGTGCCTGATTAGCAAAGTATGAATGCAATTGCTATTGTTAGCTAATCTTGAAATAGTTTATAATAAAATATATAATACCTCCCTCCCAACCTCTTTCTGTATTCAAACAAGGCATTCTACTTCTCTCATTAAGATTGTCATAATAGGGGCCGGGCAATGGCGCTAAAGGTAAGGTGCCTGCCTTGCCTGCGCTAGCCTTGGATGGACCACGGTTCGATCCCCCGGTGTCCCATATGGTCCCCCAAGCCAGGAGCAACTTCTGAGCACATAGCCAGGAGTAACCCATGAGCATTACCAGGTGTGGCCCAAAAACCAAAAAAAAAAAAAATGTCATAATAGTTGTTAGTGAGATGGGGGGGGGGGGGCGTTGGTGATGGGAATGTTGTGCTGGTGAAGTGGGTGTTGTTCTGTTTATGACTGAAACCCAACTACAATCATGCCTGTAATCATGGTGCTTAAATAAAGATTTTATTAAAAAAATAAAATATACATTCATGGTTTTCAAAACACACTAGTAAACTTGTTAAAGGATGGTTAGTTACAAAAATGCATTCATGGGGCCAATTGATAACACAGCTGTAGTGCATTTGCCTTGCATGCAGATGACCCAGGATGGATCTGGGTTCAATCCCTGGCATTCCATATGGTCCCCTGAGCATGCTAGTAGTGCTTTCTGGGTACATAAATCACTGGGAGTTACTCAGGGAATAACCCCTGAGTGCCATTGGGTGTCTCTCCAAAACTAAAAAAAAAAAAAAAAAATGCATTCATTTGTTTTCTTTGTTGCTGTGGTGGTGGTGAAACTGGAAATAAAGACACATCACATTCAATGTCCATGAGTACTAGGGACAATGTAATGCTACAGATAAAGCCACAGGTCTCACATACACAAGGCCACATATGTCTTCTAACTGAAGCACCCACCAGGAACATCAACTTTTCTCTGATTCATCTTTCCCTCTCCTGATTAATGGTTGTGGGTGACACTACACCAAAGACAAATGAACATGTTTTACAATCTATGTATTAAGGGAAATTCAATAAAATTATTGTTTACATTTCTATTAAAGTTATTTTTGAAGTACCTTTCTTCAAAGCACCTATATTTCTTTCTACTCTTCCTTTTTTAAATTTTAAAAAGTGATGATGAATATATTTCCCATCTCAACAAAGAAAATACGATGACACTATGAACAAAATATTATGTATTAAGGATTTTAGAGGATGCATAGTATATTAATGATATTTTGAAAGGACTGTCTTAAATCACCTCATCTTGACATATGTCCAAACTTAGAAAGGTAAATCTTGTTTAAACTTTTATAATTTTAGGTTCTATTACTAGCAGCTTAAGGTCACCTCTTACTGATGATACATTTATAATACACCACCTACTTTACTTTTTAATTTTTTTATTCAGATTTAAATACTAAAAATAATCCTTGGATTTAATTTGATGAAGTCCCTCATTGACAAAAACACTTAAAAATAATTTTAATTATTGTTGAATTCATTATTGTTGAATTTGAAGAATTAATACAATCTATATTTCATTCTTTCTGTTACATTAAGGATAAACTGACAATTTTACTTGGGAGAGCAGTAAACATAAATACCTTTACATAAATACCTTATATAAACAACTTTCAAATATCAGTGTGCCATATAGTACTTTATGTTGATAGCATAATCAGAAGTACTTATTATAAACAGAATTTGAAGATGCATTAAAATGATTCAAAACAAATTTTATTTTCTGTTCTATGGTAACCTATTTTAGTATTATTGAGGTCTGAAAACACAGGTGAGTTATCATTTGCAAATGGCTTTATTTACTTCCTTAGTTAGTGCTTACCACATATCATCACTGTAATTAAGGTAGCTTAACTACCTTATACCTATATCTATTCACCTGAAAATATATAAATGCTTCTTAAAAACAAAGTTATTATTTTCTGATTGCAAGTTTATATACAATACAATCATAGAAGCACACCCTAATATTTACACCACAATGCATGGAGAGTTCTTAACAAACTATCACTGCTATTTTTATTACTTCCCTTTTCTATTAGGTAATTATTAGTATAGTACTTATTTTCATTTTCTCTAAGTACTAAAATTTACACAAAATCTTCTTTTCTGTCATTGGTACTCCCAATTTCTCTAAACAAATTCAAGCAATGACAAGAGGATTTCCTTAGTTCCCCCTGGAACTTCTGTTCCTAGTCTTCCTAGTTCCATTTCAACAGTTTAACTAATCATCTTCCAAACACCATTTGAATACAAGATTATGTCAGTATTTTAAGAACTTCATGAGGAGCTGGAGAGATAGCAAAGCGGCTGGGCATTTTTCTTGAACATGGAAAACCCATGATAGACGGTTGTTCGATTCCCAGAATCCCCAAGCCTGCCAGGAGCTATTTCTATGCATAGAACCAGGAATAACCCCTGAGAGCCGCCAAGTGTGACCATAAAACAAAACAACAACAAAAAAAGAACTTCACTACACGATTTCTATTTTTTCTCATACTTCATCTTTTATCTTGACTTTATCATTCAAATCAGCATAAAATATCACAAGATCACATATGTAATGCTATAAATCACATCTTTTTAATATAATTTTTATTTTAATCACAGTGGCTTACATATTGTTGACAATAATATTTTGGGTACATATTAACATAAAATCAGGGGAATTCCCATCACCGAATTGTCCTTCCTCCACTTCCGTTCCCGTCCTACTTCCCATATCCTCTTCCCTCACCCCCGGGGCTGCTAGAATAAGTGGTCCCCTCTGTGCCTGGCTTACTACTTAGTGGTCTTACACCTGTTTGGACTTGGTACCTCCATTATCCCCCCCACCCAATTGGGAGGCGGGACTAGATAGTTCAAGTTATGTGGTTTTGTTTGAAGAAGAGAAAAGTAATAACCTGGAGAAAACGAAAAGAAAAAAGGATCAAATACTCCGGAAGTGGGTGGAGTCCTTCTTGGCTTTCATCCTTGGTTTGAGAAATGAAGGGGAAAAAGAAGGTGAAACACCACTATAGTACATAAAGAACTGTCAAATAAAATATCCAGTGAGCATTCAAAATAAAATGGGGGGGGAGCACCATATAAAAGCCATGGTATTGAGATAAAAAAATGTGGCAGAGCACATAAGAAAAGAAAAGAAGAAAATAAATAAATATAAATGGAGACATCCACTTCAATAGCCAAACCACAACAATAAAATCAAGAAAATATTAGATAAGTATATAATAATAATAATATTAATAATAATAAATGTTTTGTGCTTGTTTTTCCCTCCTGCAGATGCAAAGTAAATATTGGGGTCATTCAAAAAGGAATTTACTTTGCCTAAGAGATACAGGGTTTCTCCACCCTTGAAGTGTATTGTCATGATATTAACTATAGACTCCTCACCTGGGGTCTAAGTTGGGTCCACGTGACATATTTTCAAGGCGGGAGAGACCCCTGTATTATAAACAAGTATGAGTTCTTATCCCTAATAAGTAAGAGCTCGTTTTTATACGTAAGAATTCCCCTTTTTTTTTATTGTGCCTTTGCAGGGAGAAATGGTGCTACATTATATTGCCAGTGCATTTCTTACCTTGCATTATTCTTCAGCTACAGCACAGTTCGCTCTGTCCCTTTGTCTCTTTCTATCTCTGAGTGTGTCTCTATCTCTGTCTCTTTCTCTTCTCAGCTATTGTTCACTATTGATAATATCACCACTCCTATTTTCAGATCCCATCAATACATAAAATACCTATATTAAAAGCTTCAAGAGCGATAGCACAATGGTAGGGTGTTTGCCTTGCACGCAGCCCATCTAGGACAGATCTTGGTTCTATCTCCCGGCATTCCATATGGTCCCACTGAGTTGGAAGCAATTTCTGAGTACAGAGCCAGGAGTAACCCCTGAGCATCACAGGGTGTGGCCCAAAAAGCAAAAAAAAAAAAAAAAAAGAAACAAAAAAAACTTTATGTAGATTAAATGTAGTGGGCAGAAAGTGAAAGGGCTGCTTTTAAATCTGTATTCAGAGATCTTTGTTCTTAAGAGAAGAAAAGTTCTACAGCCCAGACTAGGCAATTTCTACTAATACTGAATTTGTCTTAATTAATTTATAGTATTAAGTCTGCTAGTGAGAAAGATGAGGACTCTTTATGAGCTCTCATAATTCTTCTAGTCCTATATTGCATTTTCAGAAAAACCTGAGGTTAAAAATAAAGCAGTTCATTCACAGAAGAGGATGAAATAGGGAAGCTACATTTCCCTGAAGTTGCACATTGGTGTATAAATTGTACCATGAGCGACATCTGTGAACTCTAAGTGCATTTTAACCCATGACTTTGACTTGTAAGACTATTTCTTGAACTCACCAGCCAATTCAGTTATATGAGAAGCCTGCAATAGATATAAAGGAAGAGGAAGTCTGAAAAACAGTCACTTAGGAGGTTTTCATTCTTAACCAAGCACCAGAGTTACTTGGGTAGGTTGTCATAACATAAATTTCAAATGAAACTTTCTGAATGCTCATGACACCCAGGGATCTATATTATCTTCTATCATGTTTTTCCATGTGATTCCGATGCAAGTAGAACACAAATTACCCTGTGATCAACAAACTACCAGCCATTCTCTTAAATTAGAAAATTAAGCAGAATGTAGCTATAGAGACATTATGGACAATTAATAGGTGACAGACTAAGAGGTCAGGATGACTTAACACAGAGAAGCTGTACTTGTCTCCTCCTATGACTGTGGCAAATTCTATAGCAAAATTTAGACTAATTTCTATAGAGAATGACCTGAAATCCTGAACCAACAAGGTTTTCAAAGCAGAAATTGAAAGCAATTAACAAGTCCAGAGACTCAGGGACATCTCAGGAAGCAGCAATACTTTACAAACTCGGAGAGAGTTCCAAAGTCCAGAAATTTGCTTTAGGGTACCAGGGGAGAGCACTCTTATGCTGAATGGGCAGCAGTTGATCCTACAATCCTATATTTCAGCTCTGAGACCAAAAGCAACAAAGTATAGGATATAAATAAATGGGGACAGATTCCTGGGAATAAACTCTATAGGTAGCCTCTTGAAACCTTACTGATTGTCAAATTAGATTTTATATCCATAGTAGAAAACTCATTAGGCAAATTTTCCAGATAACCTCTCTCTGCCCTTAGTAAGTAGTGGAGTTTGAAAAGAGACATTTACGTGATGATTATATGCCTAATAGGAAAAAAAGTTGTCCCACTCTAGCAAATAAAATAGATTCCTACTTAGCATGGAGGACTTCTCCAAGCAAAATAATTTGCAAGAGATCTCTGATACTTGCTGTGATCTCAGCAAGCCCCACAGACTTGCTCTGCATCTAAGGCCCTTGAGTCCATTTATGCCTTTTATTGCAAGAGTTCCTCAACCACATCTAGGCCTGCAAACTTCATCCTGGTGGCTACTAGGCACTCACACACTTGATCCCATTCTGTCACTCATAGCTCACATACTTGCACAGATACCTATAAACAATTGTAATTTTTATGCTCAGGGTCACACTTTAGGACCTAAGCAAGTTAACTTAGAGCTGCCAGTGAATAATAAAGGGACATTAACTCAAAAGGGATTTTCAATTATTAATATGTACACCCCAGAGCATGTATACCATCACACATTATGAAAGTCATCATAGTATATAAAGCAAATAGTGTCAGGCCTAAAGAGAAACATTACAGAAATCAAATATAATTAAGGGACTTGAATACCTCATCATTTCACAGGTCCACCAGAAAAGAAATCAGGAAGAAGACAATATCCTTAAGTAGTTAACTGAGTTAATTTCTTAACTTACATCAGATTTGTTATAAGGACTGGTCTAAATAAACCTTTGCAGAAGTCTCTAATAAAACAACAAGCAGCAAAAGAACAAAAAACACAAAACCTGAATAGGTATTCTTCTTTAGTTAATGTATATAATACAAAGTGTCAGTAAAATTGTGAGAAATAAAATGAGATCAGCTGTATTTTTAGAATATAGAGGGATTAATCTATAAATAACCATAAAATAAACAAATATTCAGATAAGATAGTGTGCTATTAAGAAACTACTAGAAAAACATGGAAATTAAATAGAATATTTAAATTGAAACCCTGTGGGGGTTGGACAGAGATCAAGGCACTTGTTTTGTATGCAGCAAATCTGGGTGCAGTTCTTCATATGGTGCCCAGAATATCAACAGAAACGATCCCTGATTAAAGAACCAAGAGTAATTTCTCGGCACTTCTGGGTGTGACCCCCCCAAAACTAAAATAAAATATTAAACATTAAAATATCTAAATATATTGTAGCAAATGAGAATGAAGATTTGTAATGTATCAGAGCATAGAACACTCAGCACTCTCAGAACTATAAGGTCCAAGAAAAAGTTTAACATAGGGAGGAAGAAATCTCAATATATAATAACAATTTAACTTTATAGCTTTCTGCCACAGCATACATAAACTTTTAGGGGAGCTTAGCCCACCAGATGTATCCTCAGATTTTCCTGGTGGGGAGAACTGAAATAACCCCCACGGAGTTCCTCAAAAGGCCCACTGTGAACGCCTTTTCCCCTTGCGTGGGTGGTTGAGGAATTTCCGAAGAGATGCTTGGCATTACAATTTCGGTCATTATTTGGCTATCTCTTCTTTGTAAAATCTCAGGCAAAATAAGACCTCAATCAAATTCCTTTTCCCAGAGAAATTTCTGCACCAAATAAGACAGGCTTGGTCTCTTTCTGTCACCCTATTTACTTCTAAGGGCCAAGTCAAAACATAGCATCTTCAAGACAATGTCTTCTCCACTTGTCTTTGAGCAACATCAGGATGACTTTGCCTCAGGGCTTTCCCTGTCACTTTGAATACCTGCTAACAAACAGGCTTGGCCAGTGTAGAATTAGGCTATTTACTAGGTATAATTCTGTACCCTTTTTATAAGTTTTATATCTTTCTATTACAAGACCATAGGAAGTTGGCCTTAGCCCCTAGATAGAAAACCATTCCCTCAGGTTAAAGATATTTGTTATTAGGAAGAAAACCAGGATTCCTGTTATCCCTTAATTTACATCAGTAATGAAACCTAGGGCCAGTAACTAGTGAAAAATTAGCCTTCCTTTTATCCTCTGGCTCCTAACTCAAACCTATTCTATTCTAAGATTACAAACCACCTAAAGCCATGTGTAGTTTCTTTAAAATCAAACAATGTACATTGGCATTTATTGTACTTTGAAAGAAACAAATGTGGGCCTTCCTTTCATGATATGACTGCCTCTTTTACCCTTTATATACTCCCAGCCTGGAGATTAAAATTGTCTCACGTTTATTGCAGACCTGGGCTCCCATACAATGTATTTTGTGTGGTCTTATTATTTCATATCCATCTGTTCGTGTGCCCGCTTTCCTTTCATGAAGGTTTTTATCCTCACTAGAGAATGCTCAGACGCAAGATGCCTGCAGCAGCTTTCGAAACTAGAAAGTACACAAGTAAAACCCAAATTCTGTATAAGAAAATAATCTAAATTATGCATAAATGAACACAGTAGAAATAAGTACAGAATATAATAGTTAGGAAGCTAAGAACTAGTTCTTCAAAAGAATAAACAACATTAATGAACCTTTATATAGTATCATAAAGAAAAATAAAAAAATTAAATACACAGAAATGAGAATATAATAAATAATACAAAAACTCTGAGTATTTCTAAGTAAATTATAAATACTTAGAAATGATAAAGAAATACACAGAAACTGAAATTTAAGTCAGGAAATTGAAGAAATAAATAGAAAGTGGCAAATATTTATAATCAGATAGCAAGCACATTGTCAAAGAAAATTTACAAAATGGAATAAGGCAATTATAATTAAATTGAAAAATATCTCCTCCCTCCAAAACTGTTTCCTATTTATTTGACTAATGACATCTGCCAAACCTATTATCATTTTTTTTCCATTATTATTCCTTTATTATAATATTTTTCCAAAAATGTTAAAATTAATTTTTCAAAAGCCTCTGTAACCAAAATTATCTTTTGGTAAATTTTTGGTAATTTTGGTAAAATTTTGTTAAAATTACCTTGTCTGCACATTGAAAGAAATTATTTACCTAAAATGAACATCATATACAATACATTATATCAGTTCAAATTAATTTCTATCAAATACAACCCATTCTTTTAAAAAGACATAGAGCAAAAAAAATTTTATGGAACAACACTTTCTGAAAGTCAAATAATCTTAAGGGGACAGAGAAACACTATCGTGGTTAAGAAATTTGCCTTGCATGCTGTGGGCCCAGAGTTGCACCATAGATGGCCTCTTGAGCCACACCAGGAGTGATCTCTGAGAATAGAGACTGAACTAAGCTCTGAGTGTAGTCAGCCAGGATATGTGACACAAAACCCTCAAATAAAAAGAAATCAAGGAAAATATTAGACATCACATTCTTGAACTTTAGAGTATGAAGATATAATAATCACAATAGTGTGGTACTGGAATGAGTGCATTAAGAGCATAAAATAGAAAGTACTGTGCACTTAGCAATATATCCTCACTTGCATGAAGTGCAATCTTCTATCAGAAGTTAAAAGCATAAAATGGAAATCATAAAACCTTTTTATAAATGATTTTAAGAAAACTGGCTAGTCACACGCAAAAGAATATAATCAGAAAACTTTCTCACATTATACATAATAGCTGCCCAAAATGAATTAAACACAACTACTTGATTCAATTCCACATAATGTATAATAGAAAACATTAAAGAATTACTCCATGTTGTTAGCCTTAGTAGTAATTTTCCTCTCTACTTCTTTATCAAAGAAAACAAAATCACATATAAACAAATTACATAAAATAAAGATGCCCCAAATAATAAAAACTTTCCTAAACAACAAATTATCATTAAATCAAAATAAACAGACTAAATAGCAAAATATTATTTTCATATAATAATTTGACAAAAGACTGAAAGGAGGTAAGCCCTTGCAAATTTCAATAATAAAGTAAAAAATAAACTGAGCAAACAAAGCAAACACCTAAAGTTAGTAGACAATGAAAATAAAAGCTAATTATCATATTTTGCTAATTATCATTTTTATCTACAAATAAAAATAGCAATATAATAGCATCTCATACTACTGAAAATGATCTAGACCAAAGAGGCCAAAACCCAGGGAGATAGCACAGCTTGTCAGGAACTGGAGCTTTGTTTGCTCCAGTAAACCATGTAGACCTACCATTGCTGGTGTAATTCATGAGAACCAGGAGCTCTATTAGGTCTGGTTATGATGGCCCTCAAACAGTGCTGGGGAGATCTGTAATCCCCAGCATTATAGACAAGACCAGCATCACATCCACTCTACTGCTTGACAAACTTCCCATCTCCAGATTTTTGAATATTTTAATTTTAATTTATATAGGTGCTTAATTACTCAAAAAATAAAGCTAAAATTATAATTTAAATATTATATGATTTGATGTTCTAATTTGTATAATACTTTGTATACGGCATGATTAAAGATAATATGTATTTTTAGCATTTATTCACTTGGACACAATTTTTGTTTTGATTTATTGGGGGGCACATCTAGCAATACTTAGGTTGCATTCTGAAACTGTATTAAGAGATAAATTTTGGCAGTGTTGTGGGAACCATATGGGTAGGGAATTTAACCAAGTTTAGCCAAAGTCAAGGCAAGTTCCCTACCCACTGAATTATCTCTAGCCCCTTGGGCATTGTTTTTTATTTTTAATTAAAAATGTTTTACATTTATAATAAGTTCCAAAACTAAAAAAAAAAAAGAAACTTAAATCCTTATCTTCTAATTTGTCTGTGATCGTGGAACAGAAAACATGTATAGCCAGTTTATATTTTTCTTACCATTCACTTGGAAGATGTGAGTCTGATGGATATGTTCATAGCCATCTGCATAACAGGTGTAATTGCCCATGTGAGTTGTAGTAACCTTAGTAATGTATAAGGACCCATCATCTCCAAAGTCCTATGAAAAATAAAGAAACATAATATAAAATGTCTGTATTTAAAGCATAATTTAACAATTTATATAATGAAGAAGCCACTAGACTAAAATATTATCCTTAGGTTCCAAATATAATTGTTAGTACTATGAATTCAGAGGACCTTCAATTGCCATTCTCTATAGAATATTTTAACTATTTATTTTAGCGATTATTTTAGTGTATATAAATTATAAATTTATCATATATTTTCTCAATTCATGCTTTTTTATAAACAAAGCTATACATACTTTTTTTATTTGTACTTAAGATGAGCAAATCACCTTTTTTGTTTTTCTAGGCTATGAGCAGCAGCGTTCAGGCTTACTCCTAGTTCTGGAGACCAGAGAACATTACTGGTAGTTTTCAGGGAAACTTACAGGATGCAAGTATCACAGCAGGTCAGTCATGTGCAAGGTAAAACCACTACCTACTACAATGTTGCTCTTGCTCAGCAAATCACCCTTAATTACTTCCTTATACCTCCAAGAAAAGAATCTTTTAGAAAAAAAATGTTTATTTATAATGTAAGAACAAATAGTAGGGAACTAATGCAGAACCATTTTGAAAAGAATATATCTCAAGTTTCTTGTCAAGACCAGATCCATGAGGCATCCTCAAAAGAGCAAAGACTATTTTTTCTTCCATAAGAGAAGAATACAATGACAAAAATAAGCAGAATGACTTTTTTCAGAACTCTGAAAATAAAACTGAAGCTGATTCTATAGGATGTTATCCAATTATT
This sequence comes from Suncus etruscus, assembly GCF_024139225.1. Classification (NCBI taxonomy): domain Eukaryota; kingdom Metazoa; phylum Chordata; class Mammalia; order Eulipotyphla; family Soricidae; genus Suncus; species Suncus etruscus. The sequence continues at coordinate 101,108,335 of NC_064850.1, read as the reverse complement.
TGAATCTCAGTAAAACAGGGAGGTTTGTACTGTCCATCTCTGCACAGCTATCTAGAAGCCTTGAAGTGCAAGTATATCACTCATCAATCTACAAATCCATTGCCAAGGCAGAAAATTGGTTGGAAAATAGCAGCCTACAAACACCATCAAGATTCATTCTTGGGAACTATTGAACATCTATTATTTTCTTGAAAACTTTCAGTTTTATGCCGTTTTAAAATCTGAGTAGATTTTAGACTGAGTCTGAGTAAAGCATCTTAGCTCTAAGTAAGTCTCTTTAAAAAGAAACAATAACATTTATTTAACATTACAGATTCCTGATAGAAATAGCTGGAATAAACAATAAAAGCTTACATTAATTTTAAAGAACAAATCAGAGGAATTGGTAGTTTTTCCCTGAAGAAGGCTAACAATTAAAATTGTTCTTAGAATGGGAGAAGATAATTTTGTCTATATCTGGTAGAAGTTTTGCATTCAAAATATATAAAGTTGCTACAGCTAGATATTGAAAATATTAGTCATGCAACAACAACAAAAATAAAATAGCTGAATTTTTTAAGTAGAGACTTCTCAAAAATTTGTGAATGAGTAATAAATACAAGATATTTTTCAGTATCATTGATCATTAAAAGAAAGCAAATAAAAGCTAAAATAAGATAGAAGCAAATACTGGTTAGGTAAGTTAGGAAGTATTTCAAGAAATATGGATATTTGGAACAACTGTTGAAAAATAAAATTAAAATAGAAAAAAGAAATAAAATGGCTGGAGTGATATATGGCGAGTATGGTATTCGCCTTGCACATGGCCAAAATGCAGCACTACAGATGTTTTGTCTCAATAAATCTATTTAAACTATTTTATAGGTATACTTAAATATATATCAAATCCTATAAAATACAATAAAATATTTTGTCTAGTGGTTGGTATTTAGTATAAAAGCATAAACATTAAAAACAATAGTTGAACATATTTATATAGCAAAGTTTTGCCACTTTAAATTTATATGCATCTAAAACACATAATAAGCCACATGCATTCTATGAAATAAATCAAAAGCAAAATATAAATTAATGCATGACTAAATTTTGATTTATTTTGTACATATACAAAATATGATAAGAATAAACACTAATAAAATCTCCCCAATAAGAGAAGAAATCTACTGAATACCTCCCAGAAGAAATGATATTTAGTAATGGGCCAGAGAAATGGTAAGGTGCTTGCTTGCCTTGAATGCAGTTGAGCCAGGTTCAATTCCCAAATATCATACAGACAAATAAGCACCATCCACAGGATTTCTGAGTGCACAATGAGTAACCATTTAGCACTTCTGTGTGTAGTCCCCCAAAATGGAAATAATATTAAGATAGCAAATAATTCTTTTAGTTTCACATAGCCCCTAATTTCTAGTTTTATGATTTAAAACCAGATTGATTTCAAACAGTTTTAAATATCTATGTTCTATTTTTTTTGGCAATCATAACTTGAACTAGGAGTAAAAACACACAAAGAGAAGAAAGTCTAGACAGAATATTCAAAAAAAATATGACAAGTACACTAGTAAGTCTGAAGAAAGTAGGCTAGAAATATAGTGAGAGAAAATAAAGAAAAGGCAGAAGGAAAGACTAGAGAGGAGAGATTTCCACTGGCTTAAGTCAGAAAAATAACGTAACTTCAAATGCAACTCAAAAATAGTATTTTTTTCTCACTCAGATGATTAAATAATTTTTATTTAAAAAGGTGTTTGTTTCTTTTTCTTTTTTGTTTTGTTTTGTGTTGTTTTTGATCTGAGGCAACTAAATAAGGGTAACTTTGTGGGTATTGAGATGTAATTGACAAATTTAAATATTAAATGCTGACAATTTTAATGTTTCCTCCATTCATTTTCCCAAGTTAGGGATGAAGCAAACACTCAGAATCTGAATCTGATGGGTGGTATTCCTCTCTTTAAGCACCACAAGTGCAGATGATGAGTATAGATCTTGTAGTAAAAAAAAAAATCAGTAAAAAAAAAAAAAAAAAAACAAAAACATCAGTGACTGTGGCACTGGTGGCTCCCAGCAAAGCAGCTTTAGATCCCAACATTAGATCATTAGGTCTTTGCCATTTCCTTCAATACTGCCAGGCATGCACCTTGGGATATACCAAATACCACTGGGCTTTGCCATTTTTGTATGTTTTGATTATTTTTTTAATTTAGTCTTATTTTTATTTGGTTTGGGGCCATCACCAGCAGTATTCAAGCATTATTTTCAGGTTCAGCACTCAGAAATTATTCGTGCTGGTGCTCAAGGTGATCACATGAGTTGCTCAGTATTGAACCCAGTTCCTCTATATGCAAGGCAAGAATCTTCCCTGCAGTACTACCGCTCTAGTCCCTTGCCCCTATTTTTTCCAACTTTTTCAAACATTTCTTTTTAATCATATATTTTGTAGCTAGTAAGACTTACCTTCTAAAAATTATTGACAGTCCTTTTTTTTTAACCTTGGAGCATTTAATATCAATTTTAAGGTTTAAATAAGCATTGCTCATCATTTTGTTTGTTGTATAACGTGGAAGAGCTCAGGCTCATTCCCAGCTCTGTGCTCAGGTATCATTCCTGGCAACCCAAGGAAACATAGAGGGTACTGGGGATCTAAGTCGGGTCAGCCACATGTATGGAAAGCACCTCCCCTCTATACTATTGCTCCATTCACAAGTACTACTCGTTTTTTAGTTTGTACAGGGTATTTTTAAATTGGTTACTTTTAAAATTTCTATCAAAATTATGACTTATGACTAAAACTATGTTTATGGCATATATTCTATTTCTCAACACTGCCATCACCGTGTGGTTGTAAAATATAATTATATAATATTTCATTGAATTATTTTATTTTTGAAGAGAAAGTCACCTTCATTTTCTAAGCATAGTAAGTATCATTTATTTGGTCAAGAAAAAAGATATCAACCCTAATTTTGATTTCTTTCTTTATGTTCTTAAGATATGCTAATTAGTGATTTATCAACTCGATAACCTCTATATGTGTCAGGCTGTACTAAGTTCATATCATGTGATTCTTGATAAAAATAGTTTTAAGTGATGCTCCATACTAATTGCAATCAAGAAACTTACCATTGGTTTTCTGAATTTGGGTCTAACATGTTGTCTTAGTCAAGAAATGCAGAAAAATTCATGAAGGAGAAACAGTAAAATTAATAATATGAGAAGGGTAAGAATTGTAAGGAGGAGGGTGATCAAGAAAGGACAAAAGAGTGGCTAAATTAACTGTATTATCACATCATATAGTTCGCTGAATAATGAAAATGCCTTAATAATTAGAAAAGAAAATAAAAGACCTCATAGCATTACATTGTGTAAGATTAATCACACCACATTTCTGAAAATTCCAAGGGGAACTTTTATGGAACTTGAGGAAATGCCTCATGACCTATACAATAGCAGAGATTTTGGCTTCTAAAGTATAAACACAAAGAAATACAGTTTCTGTGTAATAAAAATGAGTGATAACCCCCATGTATTATTATAGATTGCTCTTAAGCAACCAAAGATGCAAAAACAACACAGTGAGCAGAACGCAGGCTAGGTAACAGAAATGTCAAATAGCAAGCAGGCCTCAGGTATGTCGTATGATAGATAATTGGTATAATCCAAAGTACTATGTAGAAAATCAAATTTGGGAAATATCAGTTCTAAATAATTAAAGTTAACATGCTTTGAAAAAGTGATTACTAATTACCTGAAACATAACAGTAAGATATCCAGTGTGCATAAGCTAGATAAACAGAGTATATACATGTAAGAGAGATGAAAAAAAAATAAAATGAATCCAGAAAACCAATTAATTCCTTCACCATAGATGAATAATTAGAAATCACTCCAAAATCCCAAAATATATCTGATATTTGTATTTTTGCTTATATTCACAGTACAAGTGAAGCATAGATAGGTTTTTAAAAGTGCATTATAAAATATTCTTTTTTGTTGTTGTCATTAAAACATAGAGGGAAACTGGGGACATTGGTGGCAGGAAATGTGCATTAGTGAAAATTGTTGTACATTGTATAATTGTAACTCAATCTTGCACAATTTATATGTAGAAAAAACTATATTACAAAAATTCTGTAACCACAGTGTTTAAATAATAAATAAATAAAATTTTAAATGATCCTGAAATAAACTACTTTTCTACATGATTTGGGGAGGGGCAGGGGTATTTGGTTTTGGGGTCACACCCGGTGTTGCTCAGGGGTTACTCCTGGCTCTGCACTCAGAAATTACTCCTGTCAGGCATGGGAACCATATGGAATGTGGGAATATAAAAGACCATTTGTCCAGAATCAGCTGCATGCAAGGCATACACCCTACCGCTGTGCTATCTCTCCAGCCCCTTTTCTTCATGTTGATGTAGAAAACACAGTCTTTATCTGAAATGATCAAGATTCTGTCACCCAGCCTTGAGAATTTTAATTTAAACTGTCATTGTTATCTGAATGCTTTTGTAATTGGGCGGCATAAGTCTTAATTTTCAAAAAAAGAACGAGGGCCGAATTGGCCAGACCTGAAAGGAAGGTTGTCTTGGCCAACCAAAAGACAATGTCACAATCTGAACAGAGTTTCCTAATGGCCATTTTTGTTTAGGTGCCTTTGCTTTGCCTTAAGCAATCAATGATGTTGAGTAGAAAAGCCTGTGCAAATTGGTATAAATTGACTACTTTCCCCTTGTCAGGACTCCCAAGTCTCTTAGACTTCGGGTCCTCAGCTCTGAACTTCAATAAATCTATCTCTATACTCATTACTCTGTGTCTTCTGATCTGTGCAGAGGATGACCACCTAACACATGTCAGTTAAAACGCCTTCTAATATGAGCATATCTATGAATCTTATTTTATGTAATTTTGTTCTTAGCCCCCCTTACACGCACACACACACACACACACACACACACACACACACACACACACACCTCCTGTAAATGAAACAAAAACTTCTAGCTTTTGGAAGAGAGGAAATGGAATGGATGGTGGGAAGAATACTCTTTATAATGGCACAACCTGTGATTCCCCAAGCACCGTCAGGAGTGATCACCTGGGGAGGAAGCCTGGAGTAAGCCCTGAGAACAGCCAAATATAGCCTTAAAATTAGAAATAAAATCAAACAAAAAACACCCAACGAATAAAAACTTCCAACTTCAATTTCCTTCAACCTCCGATATATAACTTTCAAAATATCTTTTTCAAAATAGCTATTCCAAAGTATTTTTTTCCACTTAGAATAAGTACCAATCTTTTCACTACACTTAAAATGAAATCCAACAGATATTATTGAGCATTAAAAGATAGCAAGTACTGTGCTTAAAATTTAAATAAGTCCTTATAGTGTATCCTTTAAACAGCCATTTTAAAAGGTTAAAAAGAGTGCATCTTAAATAGCCTGCTTTACATACAATAAAATAAAAACAAGCCATGTTAAGTTTGAGGTCACAAACCACACCATTCTAAACATCTGAATTAAATCTTAATGGCCTACAAGGTAGTATAAAGGGTTAGTACCTTTGCTGGGGTAGTTGGGGGCAATTAGGTCTTGAAGCTAAAGCCCTATAAGGCATTCAACTGATAGACTTATAAGGAAGGGGAACTGAGGGAATTTTCTGAGAATTCCATTGTTAAAAAAAAACAAAGAACCCACTGGTTTTTAATCATAAGTATTGCCTTCACCAGAATGTGACCCCATTGCTAATGTATCTTGAGCTTGCCAGTCTCAGAACCAGGAGAAATATTTTTTCTGTTGTGTCTGCTACTGATCTGAGGCATTTTACTAAAGCAGTTCGAACAGAGAAAGAAACCAACCCAAGCGAAGGCCCTAGGATTACCATCAAGTCCAAGTGCAAAATTATCTACTCTTATTTTTATAATTAATAATGCAGCTTCATTTTTTAATATTTTCTACTCTATTGTTTTACCCAGTCTTAAAATTGCTTTTTAATATTTTCTTTATACAGAGCAAACCTGCTTTTTTACCTCCTTCTTGATTCAATAGTACTAATCTTTTAAACCTTTCATTCCTTAGCATTTTTCTAATCTTAAATAGATTAAATCTAATATGTGATTTTAATGTTCAGACAGGCTGAAATTTACAGTCTTAGAAAGTCACATGTGAAAATATGGAACAGAATCTTGTTCTTACCTGGAATCTTCATTATTCCTTTATAATTTTGCTGCCAATATTCACTCCATAAATATTTCTTTAAGGATTAAGGATTAAAGGTTTAAACTTCCACACTATTCAATAAATGTACCTTGGACCAGAGAAATAGCACAATAGGTGGAGTACTTGCCTACAAGGGCTGACCCAGATTCAGTTTCAAGGACCACATAAATTCCTGTGTGTACAGCCAAAGTGCAGAGCAAAGTTTGGTGTGACACCCACCCCCCAAAATAGTTGACTCATTTGAAATGTCAATGAAAAAAACTTAAAATAAATTATTTTGTTGAGTTGATTATTTATATCTTTTTAAGACAGAAAAATTAAAACTATAGGAAAAGCAAGTATTAATCCTACATGTTTGAAAACTTTAACAGAGGAGCTAGTAAATTAGTAATGATCTGCAAGACACAGGCCTTGCACTTCCCACTACAACTGCCTGGGCTACTCCTGAGCAGTGTCAGGAATAACCATGAACACTGACCTAACTATACTCTCCCAGCTGAAATAAGTAATGCTGGAGGAGGTACTTAAATGATTTAACGACATTTTGACATATTTTTTTTCTTATTTTGATTTCATAAAATCACACTTATATAATAATAAAAGGAAGCTGGTATCTTAAAAAAGCTTTTACATAATCAATACATTTATAAAATATACTACAAAGTCTGACTCTGAACTAGGATACAGGCAAGTTGGAATATAATCAAGCACTCAAACAGGAAGAAGGTGGGCTGTCTGCAAACTCACAGAGAGTAACACTACATAAAGACAAAATAACTGATCCTTCATGTGATTTTTCAGATTGAAATAAAATTAAAAGAAAGATTATGAGAGCAATCAGAAAGAAATGAAACATGGCAATATTCACTAAAATTAAGTGACTGACAGAAAAACAGTTCTCCATAAGGGAGATCAGAGAAATAATCCTTAATTGGTCAAGTTCTGTTTTATATAACAGCTACTAATGAAATAATAAACAAGCCCTATGTTTTTGCCACTGGGATATTTTGCCAGCGGGAAAGATGCTAAATAACAACTAAATCTTTTGATGATTGAAGTCACATTTGATGTGTAACATTTGATGATTGAAGTAAAATTTAATGAAGATTAGAAAGGTAAAACTCTTCATAATTAAAAAAATTAAATGCCCTTTAATGGGACACTGAAAAATCATTGAGAATGTTCAATTCAAAGACTATAAATTAGATTAAAGCAAGAGTATAGTGGGTAAGGTGCTTGCCTTATTCCCCTGTTTGATCCCCAGCATCCCATATGGTTTCCAGAGTTTTCAGTTGTGATCCTTGAACACAAGAGTAAGCTCTGAGCACAGCAGAGTGTGGACCAAAAACAAACACACAATGGAAAAACAGACAAAAATGTAAAACAGATGAACCACTTAAGACTAAAGTTAAATGAGAAAAATGTGAAATGTTCATTTTGTTGGTCACTTTTCAAGCATATCAAGAACATTAAACATGTTCAGAGTGATAATATAGTAGGTAGCAGTTAGGGAATTACAACAGTCCAGCCCATCCTGGATTGATCCCCAGTAACATATAAGGTCCCTCAACATAGTCAGGTGTGATACCTGAAAGCAGAGCAAGAGGTTAGCTCTTAGCATCATAGGGTGTAGCTCCTAAAAAGGGGGGGGCAAACAAACACAGCTGAATAATAGAATAATAAAAAGCATGGGTACAGTCAACATATCTAAGAAGCAGGCCCAGAGGCAAAAACAACTAAGCTAAGATCAATCACAATCAAGAAATACATTGAGATAAGTTAGCTACTCTTGTAAAGACAATGTATACTGAAGAATCTAAGCTTGTGATGCATTACCAAGCAACAATCAGCAATAAAAACAAACAAAAATATGTACATCGTTACTATAATTTATGAGACTTTAAAAATGGAAAGGGAAAATATTCTGTTAAAAGACAAAGCAATCAAAAGAACTAATTGTGCAGAAATTGCCAGATGGAAATTTAAAACAACAATGACTAATAGTTTACAGGATCTAATGGAAAGACTTGAAGACATTCATGAATTGCTGGGTAATTTCATCAGTATAATGGAGACAAGAAATGTTAGGAAATGCTAGACATAAATTTTAACATACATAAGTATCAGGGAAAAAAGAATGCCTTTAATAGGTAGAGCTGAATAAACTAATGCAAAGAAGCTTTGTAAACTTGAATATAATTTAAAATATATTACTCAATAATAAACAGAAAGAAATTGATAAAAAATATCATATCAAAAGTAATAGTGCACTTCGGGCTGGAGCAGTGGTGCAAGCTGTAGGGCATTAGCCTTGCATGCAATAACCTAGGATGAACTGTGGTTCTATCCCCTGGTATCCTAAATGGTTCCCCAAGCCAGGAGTGATTTTTAAGTGCTTAGACAGGAGTAATTCCTGAGTGTCACCAGGTATGCCCCCCAAATTCCCCCCCCCAAAAAACGAGTAATAATGCAGCTGTCAGTTAATATCAGTTTAAAATTTTGTCATGGAATCTTAGAAGAAAAAAATAGCGAGGAGAGAAATATTTGAAAATATATAAGTATTTAACAAAAATAAGAAATGACCTAGAAATATAAACACATTGCTAAAGACCAAAAAAAATGTTGAAGTTGTTAGAGGAAAGTGTGTAATCATATTTAAGAGATGAAAATTCTTTCCTATTTTATTAGCCATATAATTAGACCATATTTTTTACCTTTTAATTTTCTTTTTTTTTCTGTTTCTTTTTTTTAATTTATTTAAACACCTTAATTACATACATGATTGTGTTTGGGTTTCAATCATGTAAAGAACACCACCCATCACCAGTGCAACATTCCCATCACCAATGTCCCAAGTCTCCCTCCTCCCCACCAGACCCACGCCTGTACTCTAGATAGGCTCTCCATTTTCCTCATACATTCTCGTTATTAGGACAGTTCAAAATGTAGTTATTTCCCTAACTAAACTCATCACTGTTTGTAGTGAGCTTCTTGAGGTGAGCTGGAACTTCCGGCTCTTTTCTCTTTTGTGTCTGAAAATTATTATTACAAGGGTGTCTTTCATTTTTCTTAAAACCCATAGATGAGTAAGACCATTCTGCGTTTTTCTCTCTCTCTCTGACTTATTTCACTCAGCATAATAGATTCCGTGTACATCCATGTATAGGAAAATTTCATGACTTCATCTCTCCTGACAGCTGCATAATATTCCATTGTGTATATGTACCACAGTTTCTTTAGCCATTCATCTGTTGAAGGGCATCTTGGTTGTTTCCAGAGTCTTGCTATGGTAAATAGTGCTGCAATGAATATAGGTGTAAGGAAGGGGTTTTTGTATTGTATTTTTGTGTTCCTAGGGTATATTCCTAGGAGTGGTATAGCTGGATCATATGGGAGATCGATTTCCAGTTTTTGGAGGAATCTCCATATCGCTTTCCATAATGGTTGAACTAGACAGCATTCCCACCAGCAGTGGATAAGAGTTCCTTTCTCTCCACATCCCCGCCAACACTGTTTATTCTCATTCTTTGTGATGTGTGCCATTCTCTGGGGTGTGAGGTGGTATCTCATCGTTGTTTTGATTTGCATCTCCCTGATGATTAGTGATGTGGAACAAAGACTTCTATTTTCATCTGTTCCCATTCTTTGACTAATTTTTCCATTGTCTGCTCATTTGCTTTAAGTTTTTTGTCTAATCTCTCCTGCTGTATGGAATTGTTATGTATCTCATCTTCCACAGCACCAAGTCTATTCTCAGCTTCTGATACCCTGTCCCAGAGCTTATCCATTTTGTCATTCACTTCGTTTACTGACTTTTTCAGTCCTGTTAGTTGACATGTTATTTCAGTTTGGAGTTTTGTGATTTCTGTCTTCATATTTTCTTGGTTCTTATTAGTGTTCTGTTCAACTCGATCCATCGTTTCTTGGAGTCCGTTGAACATCTTCCATATTGCTAGTCTAAAGTCCTTATCTGAGAGGTTGATTAGTTGGTTGGTCATTATCTGGTCCTCAGAATTGTCATCTTCATTCTCTATGTCTGATGCTGGCCTGCGTTGTTTCCCCATTGTCACACTTGTATTGTGGGTTTTTCTACGTGTTGTGGTGTTATTCATTGTCTATATGATGCAGGCAGCACACTCCTCTGGCTCCTCCCTTTCTGGATGGGCTGACTTGCCTCTAAGGGAGGGGAGTCCTCCGTGGATGAAGCCTCACACTGGGTCAAATCTTAGGCCCGAGCATGCAACAGAGAAGACAGTCCGGAGAGAAATGTTTGCTTCTGTGATATAGCGCCGTTCTTAGTGTGATTTTTCCTTCTTGTTGCAAAGGTGTTCTTTCCTTAGAAAGAGTGCACGGCCGCGTAGCGAAGCGGAGCGGCCGTGCTCCACTGGAGCCTCTTATTGCCCCACTCGCAAGAGTTTCACGCAAGAGGACAGTAGACAGACATATACAGGTCAAACTCACAGTTTTTCACAGTTGGGCCCCAGTGGGCCGGTGTACTTTCGTGGATTTTCCCCACTTGTTGTCACACACAGGGAGCCAGCTTTTGCAAAGTTATGCCGGTTTTCATGCTCTCTCCTTTTAATTTTTATGTAAATAATTAAGAAAGTTATTCATAGATGGGTTTTAGATATAGAATGCTTCAGAGTCAATTACACCAGTAGAGTCAACCTCCTTTCACCAATATTCTCAAAGTCCATCCCAAGCCACCATTCCCAACACTAGCCTACCATCATATATGCACCTTTTAAAGTTTGGTTGTAAAAGTTTGAGTCTCGAGCTCAGAGAGTTAGCACAGCAGCATTTGCCTTGCAAGCAGCCTATCCAGGATCAAAGGTGGTTAGTTCGAATCCCGATATCCCATATGGTCCCCCGTGCCTACCAGGAGCTATTTCTGAGCAGACAGCCAGGAGTAACCCCTGAGCACCGCCGGGTGTGGCTCAAAAACCAAAAAAAAAAAAAGTTTGATTCTCCTTATTTTATTGTTGTTGTGTCTGGCTTGAACATTAAATTCTGTCCTTTCTTAACACCACAATGCCCCTCAGATCCCATAGCCCCTGTCCACCATTTAATATGCATCTTTTCCCCCCTCCACTTAATTTACTTTCTTTTATTCACTATAATCTGGGCCCAGAATGTTCTTGACAACCCCCATTTATGTTCAAGAATTTTTTTCATGGAGTTATTCTAAATACCACATATAAATGATATATTAACTTGTATTTATCCTTCCTCTGGCTTACTTCATTTAACATAATATTTTCAGTTCTATGTTGCAGAGAATTGTATTACTGTATCATTCCTTACAGCTGTGAGTATATGTACCATATCTTTATGATCCACTCATCTGTTAATAAACATCTAGGTTGATGTAGTTATTGTACTGAGTGCTGCAATAAATAGTGGTGTGCATACATCTTTTTGGATGAATGTTTTTTTGTCTTGGGGATTGATACCTAAAATGGGATTGCTGGGTCAATGGCAGTTTTCTTATGAGCGTATTGAGAAACCTCAATATTATTGTCTATAGGGGTTAAACCAGACAGCATTCCAACCAATAGTGGATAGTGGTTCCTTTTTAATCACATCCCTTCCAACACAAATAGTTTTGATATGTGTCATCCTCACTAGAATAAGATGACATATCATTGTAGTCTTCATTTAAATTTATCTTATGAAAAATTATTGTTGAGCATTTTTATGTGCCTATTGGCCATCTGTTTATCTTTATCAGAAGGGTTTGTATTCATTCCTTCTGCCTATTAGTGTTTTTTAGACTTTGCAGGGTTAACCTTTGTGAGTACCTTGTATATCCTAGATATCAATCTTTTATTTTTTATAAGTAAAATATTTATCTGTTTTTTTGGGGGGGTGTATTTTGAGTCACACCAGATAGGGATAACTCCTGGCTCTATGCTCAGAAATTGCTCCTGGTAGGCTCAGAGGACCATATGGGATCCTGGGATTCGAACCACCATCCTTCTGCATGCAAGGCAAACACCCTGTCTCCATTCTATCTCTCCGACCCCATAAGTGAAAATATTTAATCCCACTCAGTCAGCTGTCCTTTAGGTTTAGTTCGTGCTTCTTTTGCCATACAGAATAGTGTTATTTTGATGTGATTCCATTTATTTAGATTTATTTAGATTTTATTATTGACATCATATTATTGGACTCCTTTGAGGTATAGGTCTTATATTGTTCTACTTATATTTTTCTCACTGTACTTTATGTATTCAGCCTATCTCAAGTTCTTTGACCCAGTTGGAATTGACTTTTCTGTAAGTGGTGAGGTATGGATCCAGTTTCAATTTCTTACAATTGGTTATCTAATTGCCTCAACACCATTTGTTGAAGAGATCATCTTTGTTCCATTTCATATTTTCAGCACCTTCTGAAAAACTTAATTTAGCATTTACTTGGGGGTTTGTCACTGGATATTCAGTTCTGATCCTCTTTTCTGAAGTCTGTTCTAATAGCCTGCTGTTTTGATCACTCTGAATAATTATTTTCTGTTAAACAAGATAACCCAGAAATTGACAGATTTCTTGAAATATTTAATCTCCCAAAATTGAATGAATAGGGTAGATAGCTTAAACGCATCAATTAAAGCAAGAAAATTGAAACTGTAACTAAAACTCTCTCCCATGAATACAAGTCCAGGACCAGATGGATTTACTGTGTATTTTATCTAATACTCCAAAAAGAATGACTACTATTGATCCTTAAACCACTTTAAACAATTTTAAGGTGGGAACCCCTCAATGTCTCCTATGAAGCAAAACTTTACTGATCACCAAAGCTGACAAAGATTTTACCAAGAAAATATCTCTTATGGACATTGATGCAAAAATCCTCAACAAAATCTTAGCAAATTGAATCCCTTAGCACATCAGAAAAATGACACGTCATTATTAAATGGGTTTCATCCCAGTGATGCCAGGATAGTTAAAAAATATCATAGAGCATATCAGTAAAAACAAAGATAAAATTTATATAATTATATAAATCTATGGAGAGAAAGCATTTGACAAGATCTGACATTTATAATTTTATATTTATAATTTAGAACCCTTAAAACAATTTACAATTAGAACCCTCAGCAAAATGGGTGTGGGAGGAATACTTAAGATAGTAACAATATCTAACAATAGATAATTTTTTTTAATTTATAAAAAGCCTATAGCCAATATTGTTATTAATGGTGAAAAACTGAAACCTTTCCCAATGAAGTTAGGCACATGGCAATGATATCCATCTTTCACTTGTATTCAACATAGTATTAGAATTCCTAGCAACAGCAATCTAGCAAGAGAAGGAATTTGAAGTGATCAAAACTGGAAAGGGACAGTCAAATTACCTCTAATTTCAGATTACATGATGACAGTGAAGAGCCCGAAGAGTCTACAATAATAGCTCCTAGAAACAATAAACCAAATCCGCAGAGAGGTTAGCTACAGACTTAATACACAAAAATCAGTTGCATTCCTTTGCACAGATAATGACTCAGAGGTTTGAAAGAGATTAAAGAGTCTATCCATTTAAAATAGTTTTAGACCCCCTCCAATATCTAAGAATCAACATAACAAAAGAGGTGAGAGACCTATACTATGAATAATTATAAAAATTCAAGAAAGAAATTGAAGAAAACCTCAGGAAATAGGAAAAGAAAACATTCCATGATCCTGGATAAAAATAAGCAATGTTATCAAAAAGGCCCTCTTACCTAATTTTTTATATAGATTCAAAGTAAACTTTATACAAATTCAGACAACATTCTTCATGGACTTATAATGGACAGTTATGAAGTTTGTATAGAACCATAAAAGACCCAGGATAGTCAAACCATACTGAAAAACAAGAAACTGGGTGGCATCTCATTACCTATCTTAAAGACATAGTTATCACTAAAAGCATTGCATTTCCTTGAATTTTAAGAACACTTATCAAATACATATTAACAGATATTCTATAGAACAAATAAAACATCTACAGTGATCAAAAGCCTACTCTATCATCTTCAGATCTTATTATAAGCACATCAGAAAAATGTGAGATCCTGGTTTTCTCAATGAAGAAAGCTGATAGTTAAAATAGGTGCTTTAAAAATCATCTGAAAATGATTTATAACAATACTATAATAATGAAATAATTGTACATTTCCTGTGAGTAATATCAAGAATAGAATACTTGGCTCTCTTTTCAAATGTCCCATGGGAAGGAGTAATTTGCTTTTAACTAATCATAAAAGAGTAGCTATAAATGGTGATGAATAAAGAAGCTCATTCTTATTTCACTCTTAATCTTAAATTTGCTTAATTTTCAATTCAGTCTATATGTAGATAGAACAAAGTAAATTTATAGTATTAGCAGGCTGCTGATTTTTATCATCTTTAATTATTTTCCTTTCAACTAATTTTTGCACTTCTCTTGGAAATAATATATGTTACACTTCTCCCATCAAAATGTGCTTCTCAAAGACTTCTAAATGCTATTGCTACCGTCAGAAAAATTCAAATCTAATTATTTATTTCAATTACTACTTTTTTGAAAAATTAATAATGGAATTGGTAAAAGACTCATTTTAAGAAATTTATAAAATGGTTCTCTCAAAATGACCATTTTAAAATATTAAAATGGGAATTGAAATATGTGCTTGCATATTCTCACAAGCATCTATGAAGAGAAGCTAAGTTTTCTTTTGAAAACATTTTGTTAAATGTAAGATATTATTTTCTTGATAATTAGTTAATAACATGTAAACTGGAACATTTTATTCCATATGCAGTGAGAATTTCTAAATTAGATTAATTGTATTAATGTAACAAAAGCTGGATTTTTAAAAGTAATTCTATTGTAACTAATGTGAATTGAAAGTCTTTCACAGTTATATTTAAGGTAATAAGCTGGATTTTTATTTTTATTATATCAAGTTATCCTAAACCATAAGAAACAGTATATTTTAATACAGCTGTTAAAATTAGGGTGTTCTGGAAATACACTAAAGAAAACTGGATATTCTTGTAGCCAAATGTAAATATACAATGAATTCTTTATTCAGTCATCTGACCTTGGACACTTTTATTATTTAGATATTTTCACTCTGTGAATAGTGTTGCAAAGAAATAAGTATGAAAATTTCATCTCTGAAAAGTGTTCTGAGGACTGTGGGGTAGATGCCAAGAAGTAGAATTCCCATGGCCCAGAACAGTAGTACAGTGGCAGGTTGTTTGCCTTACAAGAGCCTAACCCAGCTTTGATCTCTGCCAACTTATATGGTCTGTAGAGCTTGCTAGGTAAGTTCTCTGAGCTAAGATTCAAAAGAAAGTTCTGAATACTGAAGGGTATGGTCTCAAAACCAATAAAAACAAACAAAATCAAACAAAACAAAGTAAGAGGAATTCCTGAATCATAGCTAAATTTATAGTTTTTGAGTAGTGTCCATATTGTTTATCCAAAAGTTTGAACCATTTGACATTCCCATTGCAAACAAAAAAAATGTTCCTTCCCAAATTACAGCTAACACAGGTTGTTTTTTGTTGATTGTAAAGTGATCCAGTGCTATTGGTGTAAAATATCTCTCATTTTCGTTTTGATTTTATTTTCTTAATTAAAAGTAAACAAATGCCCACAAGTGCAGTCTACCTTTTCAAACCAAGCCAGCTCCATAGACCCACTCTTTTCTTGAATGAGATGTAAACCAAGTTTTGAAAGATCATGGTTACACTGGTCCAATCAACTTGCTGTGTGTGACTTCTCCATCACACAATTTCTCTATGGCCCTGCTTCAAAATTGTTTTTTTACCATTCGCTGTGTGGACACCAAACTGATCACACTTAATGCATGCTGATTTTGGGGCTGAAATCCCCAGGACTTTATGGAGTGTGTGCAAGCACTTCCCCCACTTCCCCATATCTTCCTTCTTTCTGGAAGCATGGCTTGCACATGCCCCTAAAATTCATAGTATCAGGAAGAGTGCTTTGAATTTCTGGACATCTTAATTTGTTTGCTGTTCTCTTCCCTAAAGGAACATCTCAATTTAACAGAAAGGACAGCTAACATCAAGAGCCTATGAAAACTTCTTCCATTGTATTAATGAATTCATTGGTGATACAATAATTTTGACAAATGTGCTAGCTGTTGTATTTTTTCTTTCTTTAGTCTCTTTCATTTTATATTTCTTTCTATTTTTTAATAACTTTGCTTTCACTTAAGTAAAACAAAATGAATTATGATCATTATGTATTTGCTTTAAAAGGATCAGAAATATATTTGTTCCTATAAGAGACAGGTTATGGTAGTAGGTGGGAAAATGGGGACATTGGTGAAGAAAATGTCTCACTAGTTGTAAGATTTGTGCTTGAATGCATTAAATAATTATATTATAAACAATTTGGTTAATTACGTTTTTATAATGAAGTTATTAAAATGTGTTTGTGTTCAGATAACAAAATTATTTTAATTATTAAAGAGAAACATTGTGTTCATATTAAATAATAAAAATGATGTATATTTTCTTTATCTTTCAGAATAATATGTAATTCTGTAAAAAACTAATGAGAGAATCTATTTTGATACACTATTTTGTATTTTCTACACAAGGATAATAAACCTACTATTATTTTTGTGGCCAGACAAGCATATTTTACTATTTTTGTCCTTTACTCAATGTAAATTATGGTCAGGATCAATGAATATGCAATTAAAATGTATTCTATTTTTTTCTAAATTGTGATATCAGCCCCCATAACACACACATTAACAAACTCATAATATATCTTTTACGTTCTTTTAGCAAAAATAAAAACTTTCTTGACTATTAGAAATTTAGGCTATTCTTTCAAAGAATAACTTCATTGAACATACAATTATTTTATTTTTTTCTTTATTGAAAACATTGTGATTTATAAAGTTCTTCATAGTTCAGCTTCAGACATACAGTGTTTTAAGGCCAATTCCACCACCAGTGCCAACTTCCTTCCACTAATGTTTCCAGAGTGCATATCATGACACCACTTCCAAGCCCCAGCCTGCCAGCATAATAGGCTCACTTTAAGCTTTGATTGTTAAAGTTTGGGTCTGATGATTTCATTATTGTTGACTTTACTTGGATATTTAGTTCAGTCCTTTCTTTTTTTTTTTTGTGGCAGGAGCACACCTGTTGACGCTCAGGTGTTACTCCTGGGCTATGTGCTCAGAAATCACGACTGGCTTGGGGGGAACCATATGGAACACCAGGGAATCGAACCGAAGACCTTCTTAGGCTAGGGCTTGCAAGGCAGACAACTTACCCCTTGCGCCACTGCTCAGGCCTCATTTCTGTCCATTCTTAACATCACAAATGTACCTGAAACCTCTTGGCCCCTGATACCTATACTTTCATATTTGAGTTTTTTTCTTCTTCACTCAATTTCTTACCTTCTCCTTGTTACACTTGGGCCTAGAGTGTTCTCAAGAACTTCTCTATGAACCATTGAAGTTCTTCATGAAATTATTCTAAATATCACATATAAATGATGTCATTCTGAATTTGTCCTTCTTCTCTTGGCTTACTTCATTTAACATAATATCACCCAGTAATGAACATACAAAGTTTTATTATAAATTATTATGAACTGATAAGCAGTTAATATGGTATTTAGATATTTATAAATCATAGTAAAAAAAGTCAACTGGGGCTATAACAAAAAAATACAATGAAGGTAAGTCATATCCTGTTTCATAACTGTTGTTATAAAATGGTATTAGGCTAGTTAAGGTAATAATATATTTATTAAGTTAATACTAAGATAAAATCGCTTTTGAATTTAAAAAATATTTTCAGAAATCCATAAAAATTAGGCTATTGTATCATTTTCCATGAAAATAAAACAAAACAAAACACCTAATGTTCTTAATTTATATCCTGATATAGAATACTCAGTAGAGTATACTTTTGATTTTATTGATGTAAAAAGAAAGAACTGTGAATGGGTTGGAGAGAATTATTGAATAGAAAAAAAGATATTAAGACAATGTTTAATCAACTTCCTTAAACTTGCTCTTTGTAATATTAAGTACATACAAATGTACTTGAACTCCCTAAAGCAGAGCTTCACCATGGAGTGTTTATAGTAAATAAGCTTAATATATTCATTTTTTTTTTTTTTTTTGGTTTTTGGGCCACACCCGGCGATGCTCAGGGGTTACTCCTGGCTGTCTGCTCAGAAATAGCTCCTGGCAGGCACGGGGGACCATATGGGACACCGGGATTCGAACCAACCACCTTTGGTCCTGGATCGGCTGCTTGCAAGGCAAACACCGCTGTGCTATCTCTCCGGGCCCCTAATATATTCATTTTTATATTCTTGATTTATTTATTATTTTATCTTACTATTCCAACAATATCCATAACTTTATTGTGAATTATTGAATAATAAAGATGATATAATTATATAAATTTTATAAGCTTGACATTTCTGGTGTGAGTCAAAAAATATAATACTAATAATTATGTAATTCTAAAAAGTAAATTTAGCTCCTGAAATCTCAATTTCCTACTCTTTAATAGATTAATAATGTTCATTTAACTAAATAATGTTATATTAGTATATATCTAAATAACTGTCAACCACAAGAAAGGTGTTATTGAGTCAAGTATAAGAAGTATTTTAGCAGTGAGAAAAGTAAGAATTTATATGCAGATGATCTTAATGTTCAATGCATATCTTTCTCAAGTTAAATGCCTTTATTAATTACCAAGGTAAAATTACTTAGGCTGTATAATATACACTTATGATTTCTGATAAATTTCAACTGATTCTTACCTTTGCTCTTTATAAGTTCATCTTATTCTCATTAATATTTGCTCTACTTATATTCTGACAGCATATCATTTTTATATTCCATCTAATAACCTTCTACTTCATTTAAAATTATTCTCAGATGTTGAGTTTTCATAATTGTTAAAAAATAATAACTTCATCATTTGACGATTGACATTTTCCAAAATATTTTAAGCAAAGAAAACTTCAATTTGAATCTAAAACTGTGTCAACTGTCAATTACTACATCTAATTGACCTAAAAACTGTAAATAGAAAGGTTGTTGATTTGGATGAGAGCTATACTTTAAGTTTGTAGGGTACTGGCATTGCACAGGGCCAACTGAGATTTAATCCACAGTACCCGATCTGGCTTCCTGAGATGTGTCAGTTCAGATTCCTGAGTGGAATCAGAAGTAACCCAGAGGGACCGGAGAGATAGCATAACAGTAGGGTGTTTGCCTTGCACCAATCCACACAGGAAGGACATGTAACCAATGCAGGTTCCATTCCTGGCACGCCATATGGTTCCCTGAGCCTGCTAGGAACAATTTCTGAGAGCAGATTCAGGAGAAACCACTGAGTGTTGGCAGGTGTGACCCAAAACCAAAAACAAACTAACAAAAAAAGAAGTAACCTCTTAGCATAGATAGCTGGATATGATCAGAAAACAGAAATAAGCAAAGAAAAAAAAAAAGACGATCTATAAAGTCAATAACAAAGACGAATAATCAGACAAAATAAACACCCTGTTATAAACAGAATTAGTAATTTGTTATATTCTACCCATTTATATGAAGTATGCATATAAAGTGGTACATTTTTATTTTAAATATATCTGGGTTAAAAGATTCTTATTTTTGCCTCTCAAAATAATGAAATATGAAAAAGGTTTAGAGATGTAATTCCTTTGTTATCATATGAAAACATATTAATTATTCCACAGTAAGCATATCACTCTCTGTAGCTCAGTAAGACAGTTAAAATAAGTGACAATGATCTTAGATTATTCTCACCAGATCAAATGTACATTAAAATATAATTGTACCAATAATATTAAATTATCCCAGTGTTTCTATATTTATACCATCATTATACTTTTGGAGCCATTGAAATTTTCTGTATTTGCATGTCTTTAAGTATTTTAGTAGTATATCAATGCACTATATCTAAAAACAGTAGCCAACTTAATTTTATTTCTATCAGTTATATTATTATATCATTTATTTAAACTTTTGAACCCTACCTATAGCAATCATATTCTCATTTACCCTGTAATCTGACTTTGAAAAGAGTAATACATTTTTAGAGTATATTTTTAATAGTCTAAATAAACCTTAGGTTTAATTACTTTATTATTCAGAATAACAATATTTCATATGAACAATCAGTTTTAAATAACTAATCTCGGGGCCAGAGTGATGGCGCAAGCCATAAGGCATCTGCCTTGTGCGTGCTAACCTAGGATGATCCCCTGGTGTCCCTTATGGTCCCCCAAGGCAGGAGCGAATTCTGAGCGCATAGCCAGGAGTAACCCCTGAGCGTCACTGGGTGTGGCCCCCAAATATATATAATCTTGAGGAGATAAACCTCCAGTTACCACTCCTGAAGTGTGTTTTGTAATCATTCATTCATATATATAGCTTGTTTGAAAGTATAGTTTAAGAACATACATAAAAGAAATGAATAATTTAGAACTATCAAGCCTCACATTTGTTTTATAACAAAAGATTAGTGATAATTAAAAATTAAAGTTTCAGTGCCTTATATGTCACCATATTTTAACCCATTATGTACTTTCAGGATAAACAACTGCTTAAAACCCTTCAATCCATAATCGCGGAATATTTAGAAATACATTATTATTAAGTAATACGTATATTACAAAAAAGTGAACAAATGTAATTTCACATACACAGATGAACTTCTATGTAGGCAGAGAATTACAGGAAAATTATACATTTGTAGAAATTGTTTAGAAAGTCATTGGAACTTTTCAAGTCTTTATCCTTGTTCACTCTTAGACATGATTCCTTTTCTTCTTTCTCTTTCAAGCTTTTCTAAGTATGTTTAATTCAATAAAACGATCATCTTTTGCTATTTAGCTTTCTCCTAAAATTATTTTCTGTAAGGGAAAAACGGTGAACCCAAAATTCCTGTGAGGAAGTTAGGGATTCACTTTCTTCTATTGCATAGAGCAGGGGTGGCGATCATGCGGCTCTCAAGCCGCATGCGGTTCCTGGCCAAAATGAATGCGGCTCTTTGCCTCTTATCATGATTTTGTATACTGTAGCTCTTGGCCAAGTTTGGATTTTGTTCTGCTGCTTCTGAGGAGGGACCTCTGCGGAGAGATCCCGCCCCCATGCTGCGTCCTCCTGTCCCCCATCCCTCGGAAATAACTGCACGGGCCAGCAAAGGAGTGGGGGGGACCCGTATGTCACATGTTGGGTCACATCTTGCCGTTAGTTCTGAATGTGGAGGACGCAGCACACCCTCACCATCACTGCAGGATTTTTACCCTCACTCAAAATGGCAAAATGCAATATGTGTTTAATAGATCATTGTTAAAATTAGATGCTTTTGTGTGAGTTTTTGTCTGTTTTGGCAGGTCACTGAGTGGTGTGGCTCTCTCTTTGTGTCAAACTTGTTTGCCACCCCTGGTATAGAGCAATTCTCCAGCCTGAGCTCACATCTCCCCAAGAACTCCAGACATCATCTCCCACACCCAAGGAGATGGGGCTTTAGGTGATCTTGATGGCTGCCTACTTCAGCTGGCCAAATGTGAACATCTGTGTCTTGTAGGTATTCACAGCTGACTATACTCCTTAGTGCTAACCCAAACCAGGCATTTCTGGGAATGTGACTGGTTGAAGTGTGTTTACCAGAGAAATATAAACACTATTTTTTGAAGTCTACCTCCCTTACCACCCACTTTACTAAGCAACACACCAACCTAAACTAATTTTCATCTGTGAATTTCTTAATTAAATAAACATCAATATTCTTTTAAATTCTTAAGTCTCAAAAACTGTAGTGAAATTTTATTATAAAGGCTTTTAAAACTGTTATGACAGGTATAGAAAATCAGTATTTACTTTATAGACAAACATATCAACATAGTATTTTGTATTCTCACTTAAACTGTTAGTAATATTTTTGTAATTTTCATATTACTTGTAGGCAAATCCCAAAACTTGCTAAAATGTAAAAATTAATCCATCCGGCATTGTTATCCATTAGATCTCAAGAAAATCTAGGGCAGTTGAAATAGTCTCAAAAATAATTTTAATGTATACTAACATTTAAGACCCACATTTATATAAATTTCTGTCTTTTCACATTATCAGTGAATTAATTCATTAAATTCTTTTTTCAAAAATGAAGTATTCAATTTATTTATCATTTTTCAATATTCCCTCTAGTCACTTTTACTAAAATGCCTTGTTTTATAAGTGTTTTTAAATCTTATATTTTATATTTTTAGTCTAAAATTTATTTATGATTATCTCATTAGAAATAAATTCAGCCAACTCATTACAGCTACATTACTCCAATGTATTAGCCTCAATATAGCAAGTTTCTTTATGAACAACATTTTGGAATATTAAAATGCATGTTCACTATATTATATTAATGGCTATTAATTTTCACATTATCTCATTGACATTTTCTATACTTATTTGGTGAAGATTGATTTTTAAGTTGTTAGCATTGCCTGTATTGATAGTAAACTTGATATAAGAATCAATCTGGAGATCTATTTTTATTTAGACATACATATGGTTGTGACAATCACTATAAATAGTATTCATGAATATTTGCACAATAAGATATTTGCACAATAAGTATGTAACTCTTAACACTTCGTAAGCCATTCTGTGTTGGAAATCAAAGACTACTTCTAATGTAGACAAAAACAGATTATTGACTAGTGTGGTATTCATAACACATCTTTTCTATCATGGCAGCATCTATTAGGGAACAAACAAAGGTGATTCAAAAGATGTAGCTATGCAAGTCTTAGTAATTTGCATTTATTTAGGGGTATTGGTAATTAAAAAATTGGTTAGCACTTTCTCCTCTACTTCTTTAGTATGCCTTCCCAAAATAAGAAATGCAAGGCCCATTACAAAAAAACCCAACTATCATGACAATCTTAATGAGTAGAGAAGTAGAATGCCTGTCTCAAATACAGGCAGGGATGAGGAAAGAGGAAGAGGGCCATTGGTGGTAGAAATGTTGTACTGGTAAAAAGGGGTGTTCTGTTTATGACTGAAACCCGACTACAATCATGATTGTAATCATGGTGCTTAAATAAAGATTTTATATATTAAAAAAAAAAAGAAAGTACAGAATAAGGATTGTAGGAACATGATTCCCTGTGACACTGTTAATTAGACATATAACTTTGGTCTGTTCCATTTGCCCTAAGATATAGGAGACATACATACTCTTGATTACTTAGGGCACTTAAAACTTTTATACTCTTTCTGCTGGTGGTAAAGGTCTAGTTAAAAGAATGTGTCCATTTACTCAGGGACAGAGCTTCCAATGAAGTGTTTGCTTTGTTCACAATCTTCATGTTGTTCAGGCATTTGTTCTATATTACATTTCTAGACCTTCTGTGATATTCTATTACTATCACAGCTAGCGCCTAAAAATTCGTAGTAATAAATAAAACCTAAATATCAGCAAATATCATCAGTAATAACCTAATTCATGATTAGGTTATTTATATAAGGTTAGGTTTATATAGGTTACATAAAACTTAAATATCACCAAATATCATCAGAGCCTTTTTGTCTCTCCCTCTGATTTGATTTTTATTTTTTAATGTAATAATTTTACATTCAGGCTGACCTATAAACATGATGGCTTCCATGATAGAAGTCTGCTTTTATAGGTCTGTAGCAATATACAAATGTGTGCTGAATATGATGCATACAGATTTAAATCATTATTTGAAAATAAAAGAATAATAATCTAACTTAATTTAAAGCTAACAATAGTAGAGTTGAATGAATGATCAATTAAATATCTTAAAAAGGGAAATGCAATACAGGTGAACAGAAATAAAATGTATAGAACAAAAATGCAAAACAAAAATTGGTTATTTAAAATTAATAAAATTCATATAATTACTCTGATAATTGTAATGTTATTATATTTTTCTACCTGTCTAATGATGAAGGTTCTAGGAACTGTGGAGTTGAAAAAAGATCTTAAAAGTAAGGCTGTAGACACAGTACAGTGGGTAGGGCATTTTCCTTGCACAACTCGTATCCACGTTAGAATTTGGCAGTCCATAATGGTCCCCTGAGTTATACCAAGACTGATCCCTGAGTACAGAACCACTAGTAATCACTCTGAACACTAACAGACATACTGTTAGTACTCCAAAACATACTAAATAATAATGAGAGGCTAAATCATGGATAACTTCAGACATGAAAAATAAGTTTCATTGTCACTGTGCTTTGACCTGGGTTATATTTTCATTAGTAACACTTCAGAGCCTTCTCAGATTTTCTCAGTAGTGGTGAGAAATGTTTCTACACAAACAGTATAGGTGTTGTAAAAGACCAGTGCATACTTTAATTTTTGTATTTGCTGGAGGTGTTACAATATTAATAAAACCAATCTTTTATAATTTGTATGATATATTACTTTTAAATAGCTTAAGGTTCAGTTTTTACCAGTATATACCACTCAAAAATCTTTTGTACTTTATTTATATTTGATGATTCAAGATGGATTTTACTGGGAAACACTTACTTAGAAGGATGTTAGGTGGAAGGAAGAAAAAAGAGGTGTACACAATAGAAAATGAGCTTCTCTAGAGTGAGGAAAAGCAAGTAAATAAAGATATATAGAAGCATGTAAGTGTGATATGTATTCAAGGTGGAAACATAGACTTGAAGAAAAAGCAAGAACTTTATTTATAAAGTATAAAACAGTGATGACACAATGACATCATATTTCCTAAATGTTTGATTTCAATCTGGCATTATATAATGCATCTGTTTATCTCTATTAGAGAAGGTTGTCACATTTTTCATTAATCATGCTTTATAGCTTTTAATTAAAAATATTGTATAGAATTTTTACCTTCTTTTTATGTGCTTTTTTTTATCTTGTTCAAGAAAACTGACATGTTAAAATTCCCAAGGATTTCTTTACTTATTTAAAATATTATTTTTCTTTACCTAAGTTAATATTAGAACTTAAACAAATTTGTAAGAAAAAGTGAAGAGAAATAGTAAGATATACAACAGTGAAAACGTTCAGTTCTGACTGTGAATAATTGTGAGTGCTGCCTGTGTGTGTCTGTCTACTGTCTTGCTGCATGGGCTAAAAAGAGGCTCCAGAAAACTTGCTCTCCCAGAGGCCCATTCTAGGGCGGGACGACAAGGAACTGCTCCATAATGTGAAAACCGGATATAAGCAGTACTTTGCAGAAGCCATGTCCCCTGTTTGTGACGTCAGGCTGGGAAAATCTATGAAAATTCGCCTGCCCAGTGGGGCCCGACTGTGAAAAATTGTGAGTGCTTCCTGTATGTCTGTCTACTGTCCTGCCACATGAAAATCTTGGGAGTGGGCCTAAAAGAGGCTCCAGAGGAGCATGTAGCAAAGCTACGCAGCTGTGCACTCTTTTTTTTTTTTAATATAATTTTTATTTTGATCATAGTGGCTTACATATTGTTGACAATATTTTAGGTACATATTTACATAAAATCAGGGGGGCTTCCCATCCCCAAATTGTCCTCCCTAACCCTCCGTTTTTGTCCTACCTCCCATTTCCTCTTCCCTCCCCCTCAGGGCGGCTAGAATATATGGTCCCCTCTGTATCTAACCTACTACTTAGTAGTCTTGCATCAGTTTGGTCTTGCTGCCTCCCTTATTTCCCCCTGTAAGTGGGGGCAGGGCTAGCTAGTTCAAGTTACGTGGTTTTGCCTGAAAAAGAGAAAGTAAATAAACTGGGGTAAGGGTCTAATACCCCGAAAATGGGTAGAATCCTTCTAGAGGTTCTCATCATCAATTTGGGAAGTGAATGAGAACAAGAAGGTGAAACACTCCACCAGTACCAAAAGAAGTGTCAAATATCCAGTGAGGACTCCAGTTATATCGATAGGCACCACAAAAAACAGATTAAAAATAATAATAAAAAAAAATAAGAAACAAACAAACAAAAAAAAGAAAAAAAAACACACCGTGGTCTTGAAATAAGAAACATGGCGTAGCACAAAACGAAAGAAGAGAAAGGAAGAGAGAAAAAAAAATAAGAATAATTGGGGACAACAATTTCAATAATCACATCCAAACAGAGAAATCGACCAAAATAGCTAGGTAAATAAAAATAATAATAACGATAATAAATGAAGGTAAGATATATATATATATATATATATATATATATATATATATATATATATATAAAATGTCCAAGGTTTTGTGATTTTTGTATTTTTGTTTTTTTCCCTCCTGCCCTGGCACAGTAAATATTGGGGTTATTCGAAAAGGAATTCACTTGCCCTATGCGATATGGGGTTTCTCCGTCCTTGGAGTATATTGTCATGGGATCAGCTCTTTGCTCAGGATCATTACTCTTCCGGTGGTGGTTTTTTTTTTTTTTTTTTTTTTTTTTTGGTATGTGGAAGACTTCTGCTCTGTCCAGGGTGATACAATCAGAGCTCTGTGTTTAGAGGTCTCAGTATCTGTACAGATCCTGAGGTAGGACTTATGGTGAAGTCAGTCTTTGTGAATCTAGAGGTTCTGTTACCTAAGTGCCATTTTAATCCATCTTCTATGGTTGGTGGTCTTGGTCTTTGCACTGCACCTAGGATGGCATCTAGAATAGCGTCTTTCTTTGTGCTTCCAGAATCCCCTTTCCGTTACAATAGTCTCTGCCGGACCTTTGGAACTGGGGATCATGCTAATTGTGCAGGTCTTAGCTCAAGCCCTAGACTAGGGCTTTTTTATTGGTCCCAAGATGTATACAGTCTGGTCGTGGTTCTAGCAGCCAGTCATCTGTAAATCACGATCTTGGCTTTTTGGACCTACCAAAGGGTGCCACGTCTTCTGGTTTTGTCTTGTCGTTAGCTGGTAAGGTAGGCTAAACTGCTCTAAGGTCAAGTTGTTCACATTTTCCTCATTGTCGGGATATCATGTTAGAGCTGGCCCTTGTTGTTGACCCTGCAGTATTAAGGCTGTCCCAGATAGAGTTTGTTTCTTGCAGTTGTTGTGAAGAGCTGTGCAGTTTCTATGTCTGGGATCCAGGGTTCAAGGCTGGATGAATGGTATCTAATCACCTGAGGTCTAAGTTGATTCCACATGACATATTTTCAAGGTAGGAGATATCTCTGTATTATAAACAACTATGAGTTCCTATCTCTAGTAGATAAGAGCTCTTTTTTTGTATGTAAGATTTCCACTTTATTTAGTGTGCCTTTGCACTCTTTTTAAGGAAAGAACACCATCGCAACAAGAAGAAAAAACCACACTAGAGAAATGTGCTGAATCACTGAAGCCCAGCACTTCTCTCCAGACTGTCTTCTCTGCTGCGTGCTTGGGCCTAAGATTTGATCATGTGTGAGGCTTCATCCACAGAGGACTCCCCTCCCTCAGAGGCAAGTTGACCCATCCAGAAAGGGCGAAGCCAGAGGAGTGTGGCTTTCTACATCATTTAGCCAATGAATACCACCGCAACACATAGAAAAACCCACAATACAATGTGACAATGGGAAAACAACGCAGGCCAGCATCAGACATAGAGAATGAAGATGACAATTCTGATGACCAGATAATGACCAACCAACAAATCAACCTCCCAGATAAGGACTTTAGAAGAGCAATATATAAGATGCTCAAAGAACTCAAAGAAACCATGGATCGAGTTGAAAAGAACACTAATAAGAACCAAGAAAATATGAAGACAGAAACCACAAAACCCCAAACTGAAATAACATGTAAACTAACAGGCCTGAAAAACTCAGTAAACAAAGTAAATGACAAAATGGATAAACTCTGGGACAGGGTATCAGAAGCTGAGAATAGACTTGGTGCTGTGGAAGATGAGATAAATAAAAATTCCATACAGAGGGAGAGATTGGAAAAAAAACTTAAAGCAAATGAACAGACATTGGAAAAATTAGTCAAAGAATGGGAAGAGATGAAAATAGAAGTCTATAAGATCAACAGAAACAACTTAAGAGTCATTAGAGTCCCAGAGACCCAGGAAGAAAATTTCCAGGAAGACTCAATGGTCAAGAACATCATTAATGAGAAACTTCCAGAGCTAAAGAATATATGTGATCAAATGCTGCATGCTCGAAGAGTACCAACCAAAAGAGACCCCAGAAAAACCACCCCAAGACACATCCTAGTCACAATGACAAATCCCACAGATAGAGACAGAATTCTGAAAACAGCAAGATCAAACGGGAAATTACATTCAAGCAAGCATCCTTGAGATTTACAGCAGACATGTCACCAGAAACACTCAATGCCAGAAAGCAGTGGTGGGATATTGTGACAAGACTGAATGAAATGAATGCTTCACCTAGAATACTGTACCCAGCAAAACTCACTTTCCAGTTTGATGGAAGAATACATGGTTTCACAGACAAAAAACAGCTCAGAAGCTTTACAGACTCAAATCTAGTCTTAAGAGAAAAACTGAAAGACCTAATTTAAGAGAAGACTAACCAAAAGACACACCAAATTTCAATATAAAGATAACATTAAATCCCAGGACAATTCTTTCTCTCAAAGTCAATGGACTAAATGCACCAGTTAAGAGACACAGAGTGGCTAAATGGATCAAAAAACTCAACCCAACCTTCTGCTGCCTACAAGAAATGAACCTGAATAGTCAGAACAAACATAGACTCAAAATAAAAGGCTGGAGAAAAATTATCCAAGCAAACAACACCCTAAAAAGCTGGAATAGCCATATTAATATCAGATAATGCAAACTTTATACTCAGGAAGGTTGTAAGGGACAAGATGGACATTTTATACTAATCAAAAGGTATGTAGAACAGGAAAAATAACTCTCCTAAACATATATGCATCGAATAAGGGGCCAGCAAAATATTTAATAAAATTGTTGACAAATCTAAAAAATAATATCAATAACAACACAATAATTGTGGGAGACCTCAACACAGCTTTTACAAAACTGGATAGGTCAACCAGACTGAACCCAACAAGAATATACTAGACCTGAGGAGAGAAATGGAAGAAAGAGGCCTAGTGGATATATATATATATATATATATATATATATATATATATATATAGGACACTCCATCCCCAGAAACTTGGATACACATTCTTCTCCAATGTACATGGGACATTCTCCAGGATAGACTACATGCTGGCACATAAAACATACCTCCATAAGATCAAGAGGATAGAAATTTTTCAGGCTACCTTCACTGACCACAAGGCTCTGAAATTATTTGTGAACTCCAAAGGGACTCAGAAGAAAAACTTTAACACCTGGAAGTTAAACAGCCTCATGCTCAATAACCAGTGGGTCCGAGATGAAATCAAGGAGGAAATCAAAAGGTTCCTGGAAACAAATGACAACAAAGACACAAACTATCAGAACTTACGGGACACAGCAAAAGCAGTACTGAGAGGAAAACTTATAGCTTTCCAAGCACACATCAGGAAGGAAGAAGGGACTTACCTGAGTAGCTTAATAACATAGTTAATAGAACTATAAAGTGCTCAACAGAAGGACCCAAAAACAGGGAGACAGAAGGAAATAACATAGCTGAGAACAAAAATCAACGACGTGGAAACCCAAAAAACAATCTGAAAGATCAACGAAAGCAGAAGTTGGTTCTTTGAAAAAATAAACAAGATTGATAGACCACTGGCAAAACTAAAAAAGAAAGAGAGAGAGAGAAACTTGATAACTCATATTAGGAATGAAAAAGGAGAGATCACTACTGATATGGCAGAGATTCAAAAGGTAATCAGAAACTACTTTGAGAAACTCTACGCCACTAAAAATGAGAACCTGGAAGAAATAGATAAATTCTTGGACTCCTATAATCTTCCACAGTTGAAGGAAGAGGATGTAGCATATCTAAACACCCCCATCACTATAGATGAAATTAAAATGGTAATCAAATGTCTGCTCCAAAACAAAAGCCCAGGCCGAGATGGATTCACTAATGAATTGTTTCAATTTTTCCAAGAGGAAATACTACCAATCTTGGCAAGACTCTTTCATGAAATTGAACAAACAGAAACACTTCCAAATAGCTTTTATGAAGCCAGCATCACCTTGATACCTAAACCAGACAGAGATGCTATAAAAAAAGAAAATTACAGACCAATATAGCTGATGAATGCAGAAGCAAATATCCTCAACAAAATCCTGGCAAATAGATTCAATGCCTCATTAAGAAGATTATCCAATACCATCAAATAGGTTTCATCCCAGGAATGCAAGGATGGTTTAACATCCGTAAATCTTCCAATATAATACACAACATCAACAACAAGAAAAATAAAAACCACATGATCATATCAATAGATGCAAAGAAAGCATTTGATAAGGCCCAACACCCATTCTTGATCAAAACTCTTAGCAAGATGGGAATGGAAGGAACCTTTCTCAATATAGTTAAGGCCATCTACCACAAGCCAGAGATAAATATTATCTTCAATGGAAAAAAACTAAAGGCCTTCGCTCTAAATTCTGTCACAAGACAAGGATGTCCTCTCCCACCACTCCTATTCAATATAGTACTGGAAGTACTCGCTATAGTGACTAGCAAGAAAAAGATATCAAGGTAATCCAGATAGGAAAGAAAGAAGTCAAGCTCTCACTGTTTGCAGATGACATGATACTCTACCTAGAAAACCTTAAAGACTCTACCAAAAAGCTTCTAGAAACAATAGACTCATATAGCAAGGTGGCAGGCTACAAATTAACACAAAATAATCAATGGCCTTTCTATACACCAATAGTAATAAGAATGAAATGGACATTAAGAAAACAACCCAATTCACAATAATGCCACACAAACTCAAATATCTTGGAATCAACTTGACTAAAAATGTGAAGGACCTATACAAAGAAAATTATAAAACTCTGCTCCAAGAAATAAGAGAGGAAACGTGGAAATGGAAACACATACCCTGCTTATGGATTGGCAGGATTAACATCATCAAAATGGCCATACTCCCCAAGGCATTATACAGATTTAATTCTATCCCTCTAAATATACCCATGACATTCTTCAAAGAAGTGGATCAGGCACTTTTGAAATTCGTTCGGAACAATAAACACCCTAGAATAGCTAAAGCAATCATTAGGGAAAAGAATATGGGAGGAACTACTTTCCCCAACTTTAAAGTTTACTACAAAGCAATAGTTATCAAAACAGCATGGTCTTGGAATAAGGACAGGACCTCAGATCAGTGGAATAGGCTTCAATACTCAGAAAATGTTCCACAGACATACAATCACCTAATTTTTGATAATGGAGCAAGAAATCCTAAATGGAGCAAAGAAAGCCTCTTCAACAAGTGGCACAACAGCTAGCCACTTGCAAAAAATTGAACTTAGATCCCCAGCTAACATCATGTATGAAGGTAAAATCTAAATGGATTAAAGACCTCGGCATCAGACCCAAAACCATAAGATATATAGAACAACACATAGGCAATACTCTCTAGGACATTGAGACTACAGGCATATTTAAGGAGGAAACTGCACTCTCCAAGCAAGTGAAAGCAGAGATAAACAGATGGGACTATATTAAGCTGAGAAGATTCTTCTCCTCAAAGGAAATAGCGCCCAGAATACAGGAGCCACTCACTGAATGGGAGAAACTATTCACCCAATACCCATCAGATAAGGAGCTACAGAACTTTACAAGAAAAAAAAAACATCTAACCCCATCAAAAAATGGGGAGAAGAAATGCACAGACACTTTGACAAAGAAGAAATACAAATGGCCAAAAGACACATGAAAAAAATGCTCCATATCACTAATCATCAGGGAGATGCAAACAAAAACAATTATGAGATACCATCTCACACCACAGAGATTGGTACACATTACAAAGAATGAGAACAAACCATGTTGGCCTGGATGTGGGGAGAAAGGAACTCGTATGCACTGCTGGTGGGAATGTGTCTAGTTCAACCTTTTTGGAAAGCGATATGGAGATTCCTCCAAAAACTGAAAATCGAGCTCCCATATGATCCAGCTATACCACTCCTAGGAATATACCCTAGGAACACAAAAATACAATACAAAAACCCCTTCCTTACACGTATATTCATTGCAGCACTATTTACCATAGCAAGACTCTGGAAACAATCAAGATGTCCTTCAAGAGACGAATGGCTAAAGAAACTTGGGTACATATACACAATGGAATATTATGCAGCTGTCAGGAGAGATGAAGTCATGGATGTACACGGAATCTATCATGCTGTGTGAAATAAGTCATAGAGAGAGAGAGAGAGAGAGAAATGCAGAAAAGTCTCACTCATCTACGAGCTTTAAGAAGAATGAAAGACATTCTTGGAATAATAATATTCAGACACAAAAGGGAAAATAGCTGGAAGTTACAGCTCACCTCAGGAAGCTCACCACCAAGAGTGATGAGTTTAGTTAGAGAAATAACTACATTTTGAACTGTCCTAATAATGAGAATGTATGAGGGAAATGGAAAGCCTGTCTAGAGTACAGGCGGGGGTCGGTTGGGAGGAGGGAGAATTGGGACATTGTTGATGGGAATGTTGCACTGGTGATGGGTGGTGTTCTTTACATGACTGAAACCCAAACACAATCATGTATGTAATCAAGGTGTTTAAATAAAATATATATAAAAAAAGAAAATTTTCAGTTCTGGTTTTGCATTAATGATACATAAAAATGATCATGGGCAGATAGAAATCTTTCTTAATCAGAGAGGAAAATAGCAATTAAAAATTGAAAGAACACATCTGAAACATCTACTATAGAATAAAATTATGCATTATCCTTGTATTTCTCATTTTATTTGCATAAAGTAATAGAATAGACTCTTTTTCTTTAGTTTTTGTTTATATTAATATATTTACATATTTTTGAAAACACAAATACCAATACTTTAAATACTTTGAAATGTATAGGTATGTTTCTGCTCTCCTTACATCCTATCTTTATGTAGGTAGCATTATTTACAATTTTGTTAACTATTTTATGCATATATTTTTCCAACATGCACCTAGCATTAGAGTGCCTGTTTCCCTGTATTATGTCCCAAAGATCCAAAGATACACCCCACCCCAATCCTCAACCTTGTTAGCAAGCAGTTCTCACAGCAACTCTTCTTTTAGAGCTCCAGGGTTACTCTCAATGGTGCTCAGTTTGATCAAGTGGTGCCTGATATAAAACCTAAAGCTTCTGATCACAAAGCATGCTCAAAATTTTGTGGACTATATTCTCATGCCCCCAACATTGTATATTTAAGGATAAAAATTATATTTTCTTATGTAATGATTTAGAGAATTAGAAACTATAGAAATATAATCTTAATCATTTTCAAATATAATGAAATAAATATACATTTTATTCACATTAAAAGATTAAAACTTTTTAAAAATGAACTATCTTCTAATCTATTATATAAATTTGTACATATTTTTTTGTTCCTATATCTGTCTTGCAGATATTGTTGAATGTGGGGTTATTTACAAATACAGAAATTTATTGTCCAATCCTATGCAGGCAACTGATTCAATCCAGATTGGATTTGTGAATAGCACAGCCAGAGTCATAGCCAGCTACAAATAAAGCTGTGTTAAATACCAATTTTCCATTCAACTCTTCTATAATTGTCATCAGGAAATGGTATTTTCAGGAATAGATTAAGATAATGAAATCTTCATAATAGGTAAATAGTTACCTTTAAATATTTATCATAGTTAATTTAGATTTAACATATTGACCATTTAATATCATTATTATTTAAATAATATTTTACAGCAGTTAACAATTGCTCTCTTTATTAGATATATTTGTAAAAAATAGAAAAGCATACATCCATACTGAGTTTATTTGGGGGGCAGACAGCACACAATGGAACAATGGTTGAGTGAAATGGTTTAGTGCTGAAGCAAGTATTTAAAAATCTATGGTTAAAAATATTTTAAAATGTGACATCTTAACAAAAATGGGAATTAATTGTATTTTCCCTTTCTCTAATATTTTTGTAATAATTGGAATCACATACACTTAGATGTGGTATTTACACATTATTGTGGCATTCTCACAATCTAATGTCTTACTTACACACTTAGCAATGGTTGTTTCATAGGCTTTTTTTACAAAGCTCATCAACAGGTTCACTATTGGCTGTCATATTTGTTCACTTTCGTTGTAGTGCTAACCAGAGATCACAAAGCTTAAATTGTGGTATTCATACACTTGCCTGTGGCATGTCAAGAGATTCCACACCTTGTTTTGTGACTGAGGTTCACAAAAGCAAATGTCATTGCATTTAACATATATTCCAGTGTCTTTACAATTAAATTTAAGACACATGGCTACAAGCCAGGAGTTCTATTGTTTCACTTTCTCATTATCAGATTCTGCAACCCTCAATTATATATGCATTTTCTATAATTCACTTATTTTTGGCCTTATTAATAGGGTTCTTATGGCTTTAGTGAAATATAATCAGATAATTTTTCATGTGATAATTAGGAATAATATAAAGTTTTCTAGAATTTGAAAATGGAAATGATTATAATAAAAATGTCTATCCTTTATAAGAGTTATAAGAGAGTTATAAGCTGAAGAAATAATACAGCCATTGGGGCACTTGCCTTGCTGTGGGTTCAATTCTTTTTTTTTTTTTTTTTTGGTTTTTGGGCCACACCCGGTGACGCTCAGGGGTTACTCCTGGCTATGCGCTCAGAAGTCGCTCCTGGCTTGGGGGACCATATGGGATGCCGGGGGATCGAACCGCGGTCCGTCTCCTAGGCTAGCGCAGGTAAGGCAGGCACCTTACCTCGAGCGCCACCGCCCGGCCCCCTGTGGGTTCAATTCTTAGCATTCCATGTTTTCCCATGAGTCTGCTAGGAGAGATATCTGAACACATAGCTGATAGTAAACTATGTGTGACCCAAACCCCTCTCCAAAGGAAAAGTGCACATTAATTTTTCATTTTATAAATTAGTGGTAATTAGAAAAATATTATTCCTAATCTTAATATTAATTAGGATTATTTAAAATTTTATATATGAAAAAATGTTGACATTTATGAATTAATTATTTTATGGTATATATATTTATATATTTTTGTGATGTTAGTATTTACAAGATAAATTTTTTTGGGGGGGGTGTTTTTAAACCATACCCAGTAATGTGTAGGTCTTACTCCTGGTTCTGTACTTAGCAACCATTCCTGAAATCGGATTATTTACATGCATGGCAAGAATCCTAGTGCAGAGCTATAGCTAAGATCCCATAAAAATAACTCATTTAAATATCAAATTAAGCACACAAGTAGATTCTAATATAAATTGAAGCACTATCACAAAGAAAAATGATATGACTTTGAAGACAACAAATGTGACTTTTAAATCTGGTTTTTACTTCTTGCTTCCTTTTGTCTGACTTTTATTAAACTAGTCTCATAGATTCAATTTTTCATAAATAATTGAAAAGTACATTTTCTTACAAGCATTTTTGCTATGACTGAATAAGCAGTCGATATAGTACATTAGCGTTGTGTCTGTCAAATAACAGACACGGAACAAATGTCATTTCCCCAAACATATTATTCCTTATCTTACAAATTTGGAGTGAAAAATCTATAATTTCCATGTTTGAATTATGGAAAATATTTCAGAGGTAGAGTCTTGTGGCACAACAATGAAAGATGAGACAAAAAATATCAACTGGGTTCTGATAAATCTATAGTTCTGGGGTAAAGATTTCACAGCCTAAGCAGAAATATAACTGATAGAATCATGATTAAAATGGCATAAATGAAGCACATAAATTGCTACTCTGTGTTTTAAAAATTATTTCTAAGGAAAACTTAATATATAAACATATTTTATTATAATTATTTTACTTCATCAGATTAACCAAATATGAATAATCTTCATTTTTATTCTGCTGTGAGATGCCAAAAGCACTTTGAAATCACTTAAGTCCATTAAGAGTGATATTAATACTTATCCCAATGAATTTAAGTTAGAATTTTAAAATGCATCTCAAACTGAAAGCTCTATTTCTTATTAGTAATTTATTCATTTTAACTTCGAATCAAGCTGGACATGCCAATTTTTAGCCCTGATCACAGTTGTCACTTAATTCATTTCTAATGTGATGATTCAAACAGTGATGGAATATCAATAAGCCAGTGATCTTCAGGAACAAACAAGCATTGCATTTCAGGGGCTGGAGCGAAGTACAGCAGATAGGGCGTTTGCCTTTCACGCAGCCAACCAGGGACAGAACTGAGTTTGATCTTTGGCATCCCAGATGGCCCTCCAAGCCTGCCAGGAGTGATTTCTCAGTGCAGAATCAGGAGTAACTCTGGGGTGCTACCGGGATGGCACAAAAACTACCACCAAAAAAAAAAAACCCGAAAAACAAACAAGCAAACAAACAAACAAAACACATGCATATTATTGATGGGTTAGCCTATTCAACCTGGTGGCACCGTTTACAATATTCATGTGCTGAAATTTTTTAGATGTTCACAAAATCTGAGTAATATTACCAGTGAGAATATATCCTGTGATGTACTGGGGAAGCTAAGGGAGTTTTTATTGATTCATATTAAATATAGTCTGGAAAAATTACATTAACAAAATATTAATAAGATCTACCATTGCTTTATTTCTTGGAATACATGACTTTAATAGAACATCCAGATAGCAAATGACTATACTTTACATAATCCCAGAGAGTTTCTGTCACCTTTTTAGTGGCCTACAGGATTCCTAGAAACATTTCTATAAGTCGGTCAATTGTTTCTATCAAAAGTTTAATACGTAGTTGCAAATAGATTTTGCTAATAATAAATAATATTATATAATAGTATTACAATACCAATAAACTTATAGATATTTAAAGCTATGTTTTGATAATTACTTAGTAATAAACTAGTATTAAAATGACACAGTCATGCTTAGCAGACACAATTACAACATTTGAGATATGAACTTTTAAAGTATAACTTTGTTATTCAATTTAGAAATATAGCTCCATATTTAAACTAGTACCTAAAAACATTTATTAATTAAAGCAAATAATCACACACATACCCACATATAATTTAAATAAAAATTTAGGTGAATCATTTAAATAATGTTTTATTTTACTCCACAGTTTCTTAGAAAGTTAACATCAATTAAAGAAAATACTAGCTTTAGTACAGTTTAAAATAATAGTTTTTTTTTTTTTTTTTTTTTTTTTTTGGTTTTTGGGCCACACCCGGTAACTCTCAGGGGTTACTCCTGGCTATGCGCTCAGAAGTTGCTCCTGGGACGCCGGGGGATCGAACCGCGGTCCATCCAACGCTAGCGCAGGCAAAGCAGGCACCTTACCTTTAGCGCCACCGCCCGGCCCCTAAAATAATAGTTTTGGATAGGTGATCAATTTTTATAAATGGCAATATCATCAGTGACTTAATATTATTCTTTTTATTTGAGTGCAAATGTACTGCACAAGTTTGACATTTTGGAAGTAAATACAATAAGATAAACATGGTAGTAAAAATTATAGAGAGAGGAAATAATATTTATGTTTTGAAAGTTTTACAAATCCATGCCAATTAAAAGCTAATACTTTTTCTTTTAGAAATAAATGTCATGGTCAAGTAGAGCTTTTTAGTAGTGTAAATAGTTTGTATTATTCTCCTTTTGTTTATAGTTTGTATATTCTACTATATAAATTTGTATCGAGTATTAAATTTGGGAATGGAGCGATAGCACAGTGATAGAGCATTGGCCTTGCATGGGGCTGACCCAGGACAGACACAGGTTCAATCCCTGGCATCTCCTATGGTTATCCTCACCGGGAGTGATTTCTGAGTGTATAGCCAAGAGTAACCCCTGAATGTCACCGGGTATTGCCCAAAAACCAAAAAAATAAAATAATAAAAAAGAGTAACATATTTTATGTAATTTTACTAGTCTAAAATAAAGCAATTTCTTAATACTTGTGATTTTTCCTGTGTTAAAATATTTTAGTTTCAAATGTTATTCATTATATTATATATACTTCCAAAATATTTAAAAGTTTATTTTAACCCTTGAATTAAAACAATATCGTATGTAACATGATAAAAACACTTTGTGATGAAATACTATGAGCAAATTATTAAGTGAATTTAAGTGAGAACAAAAGGTGTAGAGTAAATCTCTTATAGAGAAGGAAAAATTAATCATAACAAGTTTTTAGCATTTACTTGATTTTTGTCTCAAGATGTATCTTTAATTATTACATAATTATGCATTGATTTCAAATGAAGTTTCTAAAACTCATTTTATTTTCCTGATGAATACGAAGGCTTTTTCTCTAACTAGCATCCTACTACATAGAATGATAAAGCAATGACTGATGCATATCTCTGGTTGAAGCTTATGCTTAAATGGGGACTGTCTCAAGACAATTGAAATATCTAAGATTCACCCATTAAACCCCCCACAGCACACACATATTTTTATAACATTATATTTTAGAATTATACTTTAATAATAATTTTATTGGGAAAGGTATTTTAGCAAATATAAAGTGTATTTTAGCAAACTACCAGGTTAGAGTTATAAAAATCACAGATGTATAGAATTTAAGTTAGAATGTAATATTTGTTTTGCTAGTTGCTGAATACAACAGTATTCAGGACTTAATCCTGGCTATGTGTTCAGCAATCACTCCTGAGACTAGAATACCGAGAGAAATAAGTCCTAAGCACCACCAGGTCTGGCCCACAAATCAAAAATTAAAAAAATAAACAAACAAGCAAACTAACAAGAAAAAAGAAGAATCAGAAGGCAAAATCATTAGACAATAAAAATTAAAATAAATTAGTGAAATAGAGGCCAATGAACTGGAAAATTAGATAAATAAGTTGAAGAGTAAAAGGAAAAGAAGAGTTCAGAGTTTTCATACTTGACTTCAGGTGAATAATTTCAAATATTTTCAAAAATCTTCATGCCACAGAAAAACATTAAAAATAACTTAAAATTGGCCTAGAAAGTATTATATAGAGGTCAATTCTACTTTTTATTCTTCTGTAACAAACCAGCAAAGATTGTATGTACTATCTCCCCAGTAGATATATTGTTCTTCTTTCTGATCTGTGATTATAAACTGATATATTTCTAAGTATAAGTGAAAGTAAACCTCCCCTTGCTTTGAACTGAATTGACCTACAATTCTAATACAATAGAATTATTGAATGTCCAAAGACTGAATGAAAATCCTGTACACTGAGATAACCTTGAAAAAGATACAAAAACCCACCCTTGAATGACAGTAAATGAGATGAGTCATTAAGTTCCAAACTTTTCAAGAAAAATTATGCAGTAAAAAACTATACTATAAGTATTAAGAAAGATTAAGTTCATGTCCACTTAAAATATTAACTTGTCTTATCTGTACATATTGGACATAATTACTAATAATAAATCGGTGTAGAAAAAATCAGAATCAATATTAAGTTAGCAACATTAATTTACAAAGACTATTTGCTCATATTAAATGGAATTTTAGGAATTCTAATTTTTATAACAGTAATAAAAGCCAAGATTTCATTTGTATGAACATAATTTTATGCATTATTTGGACAAATTTAACTATAGATGGTTAGACCTATAAATTTATGTATTATAATCAAATACATTGGAATTTCATATAGAAAAACCATTATTATATAAGTACATAAACATATATAGCTAAAATTTATTTGAGAATTCTGTATTTAAGGTTGTTGAGATTCATATAAAATAATATAGCTATTTTTTTAAAAAATATTTTCAAGGAACATTATTAAACATTATAAACAAGTATATTAAGGTACTGATAAAGAAAAACTACATTTTATTCAGGATTTAAGATGTACCATTAAGCTTTATGGCAACATCTCTCATTAAACATGAAGTTATTGTTGCTTAACTTGTTTCAATCAAGTTTATTAAAATATCGTAGTAAGTGGCAAAATGAATTGCCACTTATTAGGTATGTAATATGTGAAACTAGTGTATTTTATCTTATTTTGTTTGCTTTTTTTTGTTTTTGCTTTTTGTTTTGTTTTGGGGACACATGTGGCAATATTCAGGGTTACTCTTGGGTCTGCACTCTGGAGTTGCTCCAGGAAATATCTGGGGGGACATATGGAATGCTGAAGACTAACCCTAAGTCAGCTGTGTGCAAGGCAAGCATTCTACCAGCTGAACTAATGCTCCAGCCCAATTTATCTCAATGTTAAATATAGAAAATAATATAGCATAATTTAATGGAGGAAAAATAATATGTATATTATAAATAAACTATAATCCTCAGTATATTTTAGGACTTACTTTCTCTCATAAAAATAAAGACAAACAAAAATTTTGCTACCTGTTTATTGAAACTGAATATAACCAAAATACTGCTCCTTTCATTGCTTTTCTTTTTCATTCACATCTGACTACAAATTGTTTAAGAAATTCTACTTACTAAATTCCTATCTAATTCCCATCTAATTTATATCCCATCTAATTTACGATATTCCCATCTAATCTATATTTATCTCTTAATTTTATCATTTCTACAGTCAGTAGCCCTATTAAAGGGAACATGCTGGAGAAAGTAAAGTCAGTAAGAGAGTTATGCTCTGTGTCTCATTGTTCCTGGTCATAGATGATCAGATCAAGATTTGGACTCAGATGCAGCCAGAGTAACCCTGGGAATACAAGCTTATTAGCCATATTTCCACCCAGAGCAAGATCAACATATTTCTCTTTCAAAAATCTTGGAAAAATGATCTTAAATCGCACATAAAAATAATTGTGAATGAATGAATAGTATTTTAGACAACACAATGGCAAACTTTTAGTAAATAGCTTGATGTACTTTTATGAATGGGGAGATAAGATCCTATAGTTTGTAGTATAAGATACTATAATAGCAGATACATAGAGATAATCAGTATTTTCCAAAATTCTGATGTTGAAGTTTTAGTTGTCATGATTTTCTTTAACAAATACAACATTAACTATTTACCAAACCTTTAATTTAATTAGTTGATGATTTACAACAATCTGTAGTGCAATCCTAGTGATAGAAATTTCTTATTATTGGGGTCGGAGTGGTTGTGCAGCGTTAGGGCATTTTCATAGGATGGACCACAGTTCAATCCCTTGGCTTCCCATATGGTCCCCCAAGTCAGGAGCGATTTCAATTTCAGAACGCATAGCCAGGAGTAACCCCTGAGCCTCACTGGGTATGCCCCCCAAAAAAGAAATTTCTTTTTTTGGCTTTTGGTTTTGATTATGCTTTAATAATTATTAATTAATTATGGCTATGATTTTATTATGTTTTAATTATTAAATCTCTTCTATATATATTCAATATTTTTCCAAATTTTTCTATTTCATTAAGTCTAGAGTTTATCACACAAAAATGACAAGCCAAAGTCACATAAAGCTGTGTATTACTCACATTGATATCTTCCAAATCTAAATTATTTAGGATGATATTATTCCGTTTCCAGATGATGGGGGGTCTCAAGGTCCCCTGGATTGCGCAGCTCAACACAGCACTTTGTCCCACAGTTGCTGCAGTTATGCTGAATTTCTGATCTTCAGGCAGACTCAACTGGATAACTTCTGAAAGATAAAGCATCAGTAACATTGGTGAGTATTTAGTTCTGTAAGGTAAATTGCTATAAATGTTCTGAATACTAAAATTTAGAGCTTTTCATTTGAGTAAAATGGAAAAATAAGCTCCTGATGAAATAAAAAAAAGAGTAAACTGTTTTTAATGAAAGGTCAGAATGACATTTCAATTTAATTGATTGACAAGCATTCTCAAGAGGAAAAGAACTTTTAAACATGAAATAAATATCAGAAGCAGAGTTCTAATAAGCCTGGAAGATTGCACCCAAAAGAGAGATAAATTATTAACTGTCAAATCAACATGTAGTGTGCCATCAGCATTGAAATAAAAATGATGTTGTTTATTCACTGATAGATTTATATCATAGGTGAAGTGAGATCATTGCTGGCTGGTTTCAAAGAATACTACCATAAGTGAATAGGTAAAATATCATTTTGCTGGGAAACATAAATCAGCTCTACAATAATAAGATTTATTTGGGAACTTGAAGGAGGAAAAACAAGTTTCCCAAGTAATTAAGTAAATTTCTGCCAGCTTACATTATTGATTATTATTGTTAATTAAGTGATTTCTTATCTTTACATTTCAAGTTAAATAACAGTTTAGGATTAGATTATTTATCCTTATAATTACATTAAATCAAATCTGTCAATTTCCCCCTCCCCCTCCTCTTTTGTTTCTTGTTTTCTATGCACTGGTAGTGATACGCGTTTACTTTCAGGCTCTGATGTCAAGAATCATGTCTAATGAGATTTGAGGTACCAAATGAGATGATGCGGTTTGAAACCAGATGTGAAACGTGAACACGCTACTTTACTTTTATATCTATGACTACTTTTATTTCTAATCTTGATCTGAATTTTTATTTTTTTTGCTTTCAAATAGTCCTAAATCTCCAACTCTATCACTATCTATTGTCTTGAGATTCTTGAGATAATCTCAGTTCTCTTCTGTTGCATATCATAGCTTCCCTAGAGTTTGAGCTGACATCTAGAAACTAACTTTAAAACTTGCCCTGTTCTTTACATGACTGTAATCATACAACTATAATCATGTTTGTAATCACGGTGTTTAAATAAAGATAATTATAAAAAAAACTTGCCCTGAAATTTTACATTATTTAATCTTACTTTGGTTCAAAATATCACAAACCACTAATTTTTGGACTAAATACTATAATTTACAAAGTTGTTCATAATGAAATTGTATCTGACTTTCAGCAATACAATAAAACCATCAGTTTAACCTTTTCTTCATCAACGTTTCTCACACAACACTCAAGCCTTCCTCCTTAGCAAGAACACTAGAAAATATATGATTATTACAACTCAATGCCAAGTGGAAATGTGAGAAAAGAACAATGAGTCAATTTCTGATAATATTACAATAATATTTTATTACCGTCATTATCTGAGGATTTTAATAAGCTGGTTGGTGCTGGTGAGTCTTCTGTGCTATTGTTTTTATTAATTAAGCTTAATGGGAGTCTATGTAACTTGTCCATCAAATTAGTTACTGGCCGTTAATACTATGAAACCTCTAGGTATTACAGGTTTGTGTATTCAGCTGTACATTCCGGAGCTGTAAAGCTGTATCATATATATTTTTTGAAGTATTTTTGTTGTGGGGAGTGCTAGACCTAACTAGCGAAGAGAGTGATCTGCCCACCCTCATTACAAGAAGATAGCAGATTATTTAAACCCACAGATTGGTGTGCCTGGTATACTTTAGTGGCTTTGGTCAAGTTGTAGAGTTGCGACCTGTATATGTCAGAGGATATTGAGTTGAATAATGGCTCCTGAGCCTAACAGACAAGGGGGAATCTGCATTCTGTGGAAGTCTGCCAAGCTTTTTAGCTTTTATATCCATCTCCTTGTGAAGATTTGGTGGCTTTGGGTCTGATAATATCTATAAACAACTATTTTAAGTGAATGCTCATTGATGAGAAGTATCATAGAAAATATATTATCTATTGTTCCAATTTTTATTGGGAGGTTGAATGAAAAAATGTGGTGGCTTTTTCTTTTTTTTTTTTTTTTTTTGATTTTTGGGCCACACCCAGTAATGCTCAGGGGTTACTCCTGGCTATGTGCTCAGAAGTTGTTCCTGGCTTGGGGGACCATATGGGACACCTGGGGATCGAACTGCGGTCCGTCCAAGGCTAGCACAGGCAAGGCAGGCACCTTACCTTTAGTGCCACTGCCCGGCCCCGTGGCTTTTTCTTTTAAATGAATCTGATCGGTTATAGTTATCCCAAAGTTAATGAGTGGTTAAGGTATTAGATCTGAACCAATAAAATACATCAAAGAAAGCACTTATTCTATGGTACTGATTTCAGTTGTGTCTTCAGTGATTATGTTCTATTGGCAAGGAATGCAAATGTAAAAAAATAAATAAGCAGCAGGATAGATAGTGCAGCAATATATGTAAAAATAAAAGTATTTTAGGGGCTGGTGTTGGCGCAAGCGGTATGGAGTCTGCCTTGCCCATGCTAGCCTAGGACAGACCCCAGCATCCCCAAACCAGGAGCTATTTCTGAGCACATAGCCAGGAGTAATCCCTGGGCATCATCAGGTGTGCCCCCCCAAAAAAATTTTCTAGAAGATAATGAAGCAAATATTTTAGGGTAAAGTTGGAATATTTTTTGTTGTGAAAGTAAGAAGAACAAAACAGTATCATATATTATTATATTTTGATAGTACTTTAGACATTTTTACATATTAAAACTAAAATCTCAACCTGGCTATTATTTTAGTCATAATTTTGATATCTTATTTATAGTATTATAAATATATTAAAATTACTATTAAACATTTTAATCAATTTTATATGTTTTCTATCAAGGAAATTATACACTGTTTTTCCTTGGTTAATACATATGAATAATAAGCTTATTCATTCAGTGATCTGTATGACATAAAAAGAATAAAACTTATTTATTTTGGTTTGTAAT
Organism: Suncus etruscus; assembly: GCF_024139225.1. Taxonomy (NCBI): domain Eukaryota; kingdom Metazoa; phylum Chordata; class Mammalia; order Eulipotyphla; family Soricidae; genus Suncus; species Suncus etruscus. The sequence continues at coordinate 101,063,504 of NC_064850.1, read as the reverse complement.
AATATCTTCAATTTGAAGCCTTAACCTAGCAAGGGTTTTATTCAACAGTTTTATCTGAATGCCCAAAATATTGATGTAACTTTTGATTTTTTTGTTTGGAAAACCACAAGATTACAGACAACTGGATAATTTTAACAGAACAACTGCATAAGCTAGAATAATATGACACTATTTCTAGATATATCACACACAATTCGAAAGCTCTTCAAAAGAAGATAAGAGTAAAGGAAGAAAAAGCAATTAATATTTTTAGTCTTGATCTTACATTTAAAGTTTATAATTAACTATGTCATAATCTTTTTTCTTTTTTTTCAATTGGGTTCTGCCCATTACCTTGAAAGTAGATAAAAGCTTACACTTAACATAAACAAAATGGAAAAAAAAAAAAGCAAAGACAAAAGTTGTTCATAGCTTTAATTACAATTGGTAAAGGGAGAACAAACATTCCAAAACAACTATTTTTAAAAGATACACATAAGTAATAATTATTGAATAGTGTAGAAATGGAAACATGAATCAATAAATCCAACATTTTAAATATAATATTTTGCTTGCATCATTTTAATTTATAATGTTCGTTGGGTAACATCTGATAAAATTCTGGTTCCTGTTTCTTTGCTCCAGGATCATATCTGGCAATATTTGGAGGCCAAATGCATTTCTGGGGATTAAATGGGCTCATTGTGTATAAGACAAGTGTGTTGAGCACTGTACTATATCCCCAGTACCAAAAGCCCACTATCTAAATATTATGACAAGGCAATTAATTCGGTATTATTTTTTCTATCTTTAAAATAAAACTAGTCTTACTCCAGAATACTACAAAAAATAAGCTGGTGTTATTTTAAAATACTCATTACTTAGTAATGAACAGTTTAGTAAATGCCAGATTTGCAGTATCAATTATTACCCCAAATAAACTATTAAACTATTTTATATTAAACTATTTACCATATTTAGAAATATAATTTAATTTTAAGCAATAAAGGTATAATTTGTGTAAAATTGTATTGGCAAAATTTTCATAGATGTTATTAAAGCATGAGTAGAAAAATTCTGCTTAATGAGTATTTATATTTATTTTTATTTTCTATTTAATTGTTTGCAAGGTTATACTTAGCAAATGTAAAATGAGAAGCTTCCACATATAAGAAGTATTTTAGGAAACTTATTAGGGATTTTGGCTTACTCCAGAATCTTCCCTTAGTGATCACTCTTGGAGACACTAGCGCCTAAGAAGCATGTGGTACTAGGGGTCATACCTGTGTTATGTTCAGCATAAAAGGCAAATACCCTACCTGCTGATTCAGCAAGCAATTTTTAAAAATCTGAATGGTAGATTAGAAATGAATTTCAATGTATAAAACTGATGTGAAATCTGCATGAAGAAACTGATGTAAGAGATTGCTAAGAATCTTTATTGTCAGAGTAAAACAATTATGTAATCAATATCCATTTTCAATATGTTAAGTGGGTGTTCAGTGGTATCTTAAAAGCCTATTACAGTTATAAGAAAATGTTATCCTGTATTCATTTTTTCAGCTTATCACAAGAAAATGTTAGTTAGCCAAAAAACACAATATTTGCTTTTTTGAAAGTTAATTTTTCCAATTTTTAAATTATAGACAATAAGAATAAATCAATAATTTATTGTACAAAGTGTTATGAGAATTCCAGAATTTCTGAATTTAAATGAAAACCCAAACAATGTTTGTTCAATTAAAACAATTCAGATAAGAGATTGATATAACAGTTTATTATTACCTATAACACTGAACATATAATTCTTAGCTGGCACCATGCACTTTTCTAGTTTGTCTCTCTAATAAATGAGAGCATGTAGAAGTGAAGAGGAATTGAACACTTGACTGTTTTCGAGCTTTTTACCACCTCTGAAGACTAAGCCTCAGCTATGCAAATTCGAAACAAATTTAACAGTTCATCCAGAATTAATTAGGCTATTGGGAATTGACTGAGCTAATCAAAATCACACCATACCTTTGTTTATACTAGGATACCAATTCACTCATTTAATGATGGAGAAAGCAATCAAGTTTAGTAGGCAATGTCAGTTTTTAACCTGGGAGTCTCCTTCTAATGTACTGGTCAAAGTGTCTCAAGATTGATGAACAGAAAATTACAAAAAAAGGATTTGGCTGTTCTCAGCCTGTCAAACTCTAATCAGCTAATGAATTGCCCTTTTCAACTACAAAGACATTTCTGTCTGGAGCGTCTTTTTTTTTTCTTGTCACTTTCAAGTTTATTGACAAATTCTTAGTACTTAGCCTTTTTCTTCTCCACCCCCCTTATTTCTGTCCCTCACTCCCTCCCTACCTCCCTTTACTTTATGTATCCTCTCTTCCTTTTTTTTTCTTTCCTTCTTTGTTCCACACATAACTATAATTGCATCTATAGGTACATATTAGAAAGGTATGAATATAAGACCCTATTTTACATCAACGAATAATCTCATCTTCATGAACATGAGAAACAATGCCCCTGATAGTTTGGCCTCATGAAAGACAAATGCTCTTACCCACTGTACTAGCACTTCAGATCCAGAAAAACATTTTTGTTTTGTTCTGCTTTTGTTTTGTTTTGTTTTGTTTTTCGGCCACACCCGGTGACGCTCAAAGTTACTTCTGGCTTTGCGTTCAGGACGATATATGGGACACTGGGGGATCGAGCTGCGGTCTGTCCTAGTCTAGAGCGTGGAAGGCAGACACCTTATCACTTGGGCCACGGCTCCGGCCCTAGGAATACATTTCTTGTCCACTGAAGGAAGAAGTAGAGTTCACTTCACCGAGTTTACTATCTAAAACAATTACTTTTTTTTCTCCTCTTACTATTCAATTAAATCACTAATTCCTAGCACATTTCTTTACCAGAAGTAATCTGTTTATCTCATGTAGGTCATTCATACTACTAGACTGTGAACTAGCTTGATTTCTAAGAAACTATTTACATTTTAATAGCTAACACTTTAATTCAAATTTATCTTCAACCACCAAACTGCTTAGTGTGGCTTAGTAACAGTACCTTTGAGGAAAAGGAAAATTGCCCAAGTAAACCTTGCCAACACTCCTAACACATTTTCTTAACAAATGAGAGGAACTTGTCTCAAAATAAGAGATTATTAATGTTTCCTCAGTTTCAGAAAACATTAAATAGGGTTGTTCATGAATTATAGACCTTTAACCTCACTTTGCTTAGGATATTTAGTTCCACTAAATGTTTTGTATAATAGTCTACTTTTATGTCTACTTGACTTCAATACCCTAGCCTCTTGTAATTAGAAATCCCATAAATTCCTTTTCCAAGAACCTGTGGAATAAAATCATCAAGGAAGATGATTATGCCCCAGTTTTCCTGAGGAGTAATCACTTTAGTAGACATACGTGAATTTATATTAACCAACTCAACTCATTCTCACTTCCCTTCTGGCATTTGTATCAGCTTAGTCCTATATTCTAAAGATTATCTTCCTATTTTTCCTTCCTAATGAAGTTGAATTCATTCCCTCCCCCCTTGTGATACCTGTATTCATATATTCAGTAATTCTTTTTTAATTAAGAGACCAGAGCGGTAGCTTAATTGTAGGACATTTGCCTTGCACGCAGCTGACCCAGAATGGACCTCGGTCCAATCCTCTGGTGTCCCATATGGCCCCCCAAACCAGGGGAGATTTCTAAGTGCATAGTCAGGAGTAACCCTTGAACGTCTTCGGGTATGGCCCCAAACCAAAAACAAACAAAAAAAAAGTGAATTAAGCCTTTTTTTTCTTTATTTTTTCTTCTTTTACTTTTTTATTTTATTTGTTTGGTTTGGGGCCAAACCAGAATGCTAAGGGCTTACTTCTGGCTCTATTCTCAGGAGTCACTCCTGATAGGTTTGGGAGATAATATGGAATACTGGGCATGGGTTAGGATCAGAGAAAAGAAGGACCCTTGCAGTATATTCATCTCAGACTTTTCAAGAAAAAGAATTTATCTCGCCCATGAAGCATTTTGTATATCCCTACCTGAAGTCAGCTTTGCAGTTAAATGTCACATAAACAAAAAAAAGTCTTATTCACCAGATAGGTTTTATGTTACTTCCATAAAAATTTTAAAATTTAGCAATTGACAAATTAATACTTAATTATTATTTTACAAAAATTATATGTTTTATAAAAATATCACTTTTTTAAATTGTGCGCAAAAAATTCCATTAGTTATATTTCCATGAAAGTTGAAAATCTCTACAAGGTTTTATTGTATTCTTGTCTTGTTTATGGGAAGTAAAACATTTATGCTCTAAATACATATGGTTTATTGTATATATTTTGGATATAGTTTTACACATGTCTAATAAAAGTACAATATTTCTCTACACAATTAACCATGTAATCTTCGATAATGCAGACATTAAGCTAAACATTATATAAAGACAGCAACCATTAAACTCTTTAATTCTTCTCGTTCATCAAGATAAAGTTCTATAATTCGCATAATTAAATTTAAACATTGTTATGCAAACTGTATTTTATTTTGGTATATATGAATTGTTAATTTTAAGAAGTTTATAGTTTTATTATAAAAACATAAAAATGGGTGTACTTATTTATGCAGAATACATTATTAAAATTCCAGTGAAATAAAAATATGTGATTTAAGCTCAAAGGCATGTTGCATAATAAGATTTTAATACAAAACTATGAAAAACTTATATAAATGTGCTTTTACTTTTTTATTTCAAACCTAGAAATATGATAGAATTTATATTAGTGTGTACAGCCGAATAAAATTTAAAAACTTGTTATATATTTTTGTGAATCATATAAACCTCATTTTTTCAAAAAATGCCAGGAATTTTTGTATCTCAATATGCTAAGTATATATGTAAGCTGTTACTTTGTGTGGAACATTACAGCCTATGTAATGAGTGAGATGTAATTATGGGGAAATTATTAATTTGAATATGTACAATTTAGTTCCTGGTATGAATCTAAAATTGGAATCTGATTCTAGAAAATTCTAGTTTTTAAATTTATATTTTCTACGCTAAAGAAATACTATCATAATTAATTGGTAAAATGATTTGAACTATGAATTTCATTCCCAAATCATGAAGCATACCTTATTTTGCTTAATACTTACTTGTAATTTCCTTTAGTATTTAAAAATATTATATCAACTTGCTCAAACATACAAAGTAAACAATAAAAGAAAAGCACATTTATTTTTCTGGGTCCAGTATGTTCATCAGATTGATAGTTTTAAAAGTCAAACATGTATACTGCATGTCATTTTTATGTAACATTAACATCAATATTAAATATTTAAATTATATTTTAATAAATATTAAAACAAAACTATTTTATAATAATTTGCTTTTGCTTTGTTTTGGAGTTCCACCAGGAATGCTCAAATCTTACTATGTGCTTTTGCATTTCAGGTAGGGCTCAAGAGGTATGCAGGGTGATGAAGATAGAATCTGAATTGGAAGCATGCGAGGCAAACATTTTACCCACTGTACTCTCACTCCAACCCAAGAAATAGTTTCCTCTTTAAAAACACATGCATATACTTATTCGAAGTTTTGGGCTCACATTCAGTGCTTAGGGCTTTCTCCTTTCTCTGTGCTCAGTGACCATGCCTGGTGGTGCTCAGGGAACTAGATCCAATGCTGGAATATAAACTTGGGGTGGCCACATGTACGAACAAGCACCTTATAAGCTCTATTATCTTTCCTCTACCTCTACCAAAAGCATGACTCTCCTTACAAAACACATGAATATGCACAAATTGCCTTCTTTCATGCAATATATGATTTAGTTCACTATATATCATAATTAAATATCACAAAAGCTCAAGAAACATATAATGGTCCTAAATATAAGTAATATTTATTTATATTTAACATGTTCATAAAAATAGTATATGTATATTTTCCATGAAGTTAGATATAAATCTATTACCAAAGTGCCTCACATATTCTGAATTAAAATAATAAAGTAATATGTGGAATAATAAAGAGTATGAATATAGATGTGCATACCCGTTTCCTGTTTTTGCCTCATCAAGAAAAATAGTGACCCCATTTTCAGATATTTAAACTCAGAAGAATGCAACTAAACAATTGAAAAGCAATCTTCATAGTTCCTACAGGTCCACTTTCTTTTATTATTTGATTTTATCATACTACTAGAACTGATAACATAAATTACACAAATAAATCATTGCAAATGTAGAAAGAGTCTGCTATAATTAAATGAGTCTAGTTTTACTTAGAGAAGGCTCTATCATTTCATTTGATCAACAGAAAGAAGAGTACACATTTATCAGAGTTAGAGATATTATTTCAAAATATACTGCAAACTCAGTGGAAAGCAGAGAAAAGTTTCAGATTGATGAAAAGTGAGAAATGGAAAAACAGCAATATTGGGTGAGATTTAATTTAGATAAATGTAAAGTAAGACATACAAAGAAAGCCAAGAAAAAGACAAAATTGAAGAATATTGGTTAGATGACAACTTTTAGAGATTAACTGTGAGTTATTGGAAAGCATTTGTATTACAACCAAGAGAAAAGTAAAAGCTAAAGAAAAGGGGTTGCATATGAAAATGATCATTAGTCATGTGTTCAAATATATAGTATCGATTGAAGCACAGAATACTTTAAAATAAGAATTTTAGCAACCAAAATTCATTGTAAAGTAAGTAAGTATATGCTAAGTATCTTCTAAATTCTTGACTTAGTAGTGGGCATTCAAACAACTACTGAGGGTATTATTGTTGTTATTTGATGGTCATCCTAAAGGCTAAATAACTGTTTCGAGTTTTACAGCTATAAGAAATGGAAGAAGGATGATGAAAAATGATTATTTAGAGTATAAATGTTATACAGTAAAAAGAAGCATAGAAAAATCACAAACTACTATTATATATATCTATATACATGAAGAATTTTAGTGAATATTGTTTTTATGGCAGGCATTTTACACAGGGATGAAGCAGAATCTTGTCTTGCGGCTGAGCTCAGCTAATTCAGACACCACATATGGTCTCCTCAGCATCACCAGGAGTGATCACTAAGCACAGAGCTAGAGATTTTTTTTTTTTGTTTTTTTGTTTATATTTTTAGAGCTAGAGATTTTTATAAGTGACCAAAGGTATTTATATGCCTTGAGTATTTATCATTGCCATCATTACCCCATTTTGTTAGTTTTAATTTAATGATCAAAAACTCTGTGTTATAGCCATTGTTCAATTTTAATATTAGTGGCACAGAAATAGGGTCCAGTTTACAATTGACTAAAGTAATATAGTTAGTAAGTGGCATCTGAATCTAGTATTGCTGTATTGCCCATCCTGCTACATGCTTTTGTTAGTTTCTCATCTGGTAACATTTACTCTCACTAATTATTTAATCTGCTTAATGAAGTGTTACTAAATCAGTTGTGATAATCAGTTGAAGTTTAATTTTTCTATATTTGTTTGTTTTGTTTTCGTCATTTTTCCTGCTATCTCATCTTCATTTGGGAGAGCAAGGAGGTGGTAATTTTTATTCATTTCCACATTTAGAGACATAATTCCAAAGAATTGTGACATAATGGTGATTACAATTTGCATTTCTTTAACTGTTTTACTCTCTATTAAATAAGGATAGAGAAAAACAGTAGAAAATAATATATATAATTTTCAAATATAAAATACACAATTATAAAAATTTACATGAGACAATAATAGCAGCATTACTTTCATAATGCCATGAGGGGGAAAAAATCAAGATTTAAGAGAATTTGGTTTTCCTTTGTTTGTGAATCCTCACTGATGCTAAGTATATTTTGTCTCTAGTTTAGTAAAGTATACCTATATACTCAATTAAAAGCTGACCCCCCATATTTTATCTCCAAAATGGGAAAACTTAGTGACTTGAGTATAAGCTGAGGTGGAAAATGCAGCAGCCACTGGTAAATTTCAAAAATAAAAATATATACCCAAACAATTACAAAAATTGAAGAATTATTAAGTTAAATGATTTTCAATATTTATTGCTAAAGAAAAACTTTAAAGTAGCAACAATAAATTTAAAATTTTAAACAAAGTACAGAAAATCGTATTCATAAGCATCATTTTAAAATGACCAAAGTGGGGGCCAGAGCTGCAGCATGGTGGTATGGTGTTTGCGTTGCATGAGGCTGACCCATGACAGACCTTGTTTTCATCCCTGGCGTCCCATATGATCTCCTGAGCTAGAAGCAATTTCTAAGCACATAGCCAGGCAAAACCCCTGAGCATCACCAGGTGTGGCCCAAAAACTAAAAAACAAAACAAAACAAAAAAAACTACAGTTGATAATGCACTTGTCTTGCTGTGGCAAATCCAGGTTTAACCCAAGTGCCACATATATTTCCTGAAACACTTCGAGGACTACTCCATGAGCACAGAGAAAAGAGTAAGCTTAAATCACTGCTAGGTAGTGGTCCACCTCCTCCTCTACCTTCCCAATGAAAGAAAACACTTCTTGGAAAGATAGCCCTTAATATTATTTTTAGTTTAATAAACACAAGACAATGGTGTCCTAGTTCATAATTATATTTTCCTTATTTTATAGGACTTTAGACAAATTTCAATTGAAGGTGTCACAAGATAAATAGTAAAAATAATGTCTAGTTTGTGTGTTTGGTTTTATCTTTTGGACTATATTTGAAGTGATCAGGGCTGCTTATTCCTGGCTCTCAGTTCAGACTTCACTTTTTCTTTTAATAATAACTTATTTAAGAACCATGATTACAAATATGTTTGTAGTTGGGATTTAGTTATAAGAAAAAACATTCCCCTGCACCAGTGCAACTTTCCCACCACCAATGCACCCAAACTTACTCCTCCCTCTCCCACTGCCTGTATTTAAAACAATCATTTTACTTATCTCACTCACTACCATTGTCATGATAGTTGTTAGTGTAGTTATTTCTCTAAATGTATTAATCACTCATTGTGGTAATCTTCATATCATGGCCTGTCCTTCCAGTCCTCATCTCTATTGTCTCTGGGTGTTATTAAAATAATTTCTTATTTTTTATCAAAAAAGAAATACAAATGACCAATGCACACATAAATAAATACCCCACATCACTAATTATCAGAAAGATGAAAATCAAAACAACGATGAGGTACTATCTCTCATCACAGGACTGGCACACACCACAAAGAACAAGAACAATCAGTGCTGGAGGGGTGTGGATAGAAAGAAACTCTCATTCATTGCTGGTGGGAATGCTGTCTAAGTTTTAATAGAAAACTGTCAAGGCATGCAGCATGCATGTCTCCATTATAAAGGGAAAGCACACTCCAGATGTGTCTATTGGCTTTCCTGGTGAAGTGCCTAATTTTCACTCAAGAAATATATCAGCCAGAAAGCCCATTGGAGAAGTCAATCATAACCCCTGCATGGAGTACTGGCTATATTCCTGTTATATTCATGACATGAGGTGACATTATATATCTCTTTCCTTTTATTTATTTGGCTTTGCCTCCCTTGCTAAACTACAGATATTCGACCTCAGTTTTCCTGCAGTCAAAAGATATTTCAGTACCAAAGAAAGCTGCTAAGTTCCCAGCTGGCTAGTATATTTGCACCTCAAAGGTTGAGTGCAGCCAGTTCCACGCAACTTGTTTTTCTCAACTTCATGGTGGTACACAATAGCTTCTGCCTTTCTTGAATTCTATTTTGCGGCAGGATGCAAGCTTCTTGCAAAACCAGAACACCTCTGTCTCATGTTTTGCCTTACCTCTAGTAGGGGTCTTTCTTACCTACATCGGGTAATTATTTGATATGTAGATTCTAGGGTCCGGTACCATTGTGTTGTCCTCCTAAAGATCCTCTGCCCTTTGTTCCCCTGGAAATACCTTGCATACTAGAGTTGTGCTTATAAGACAGCTGCCTGAAAAAATATATTTGTCTCTCGTCTCATAGACATGGGTCGCCATACTTTGTGTAGTCTCAATTATTTCATATTTCATATTCATCTGTTCGCGTATCATTTTCCTCTCGTGAAAGGACTCCTTACCACTAGGATTGCTGAGACGCAAGACGCCTGCAGCAGAAAACAATATAGAGATTCCTCAAAAAACTGGAAATTGAGCCCCCAGATAATCCAGAAATACCACTCCTAGGATTATACCCTAAGAACACAAAAACACAATACAAAAAAAAAAAAAAAAGCCTTCTGCACACCTATATTCACTGCAGTGCTATTTACAATAGCCATAATCTGGAAACAACCCAGAAGCCCAACAACAGATGAGTTGCTATGGAAACTGTGGTACATATACACAATGAAATACTCAGGCTTCACTTCTAATGGAGCTTAGAAGAACTGATGTAGTGTTGAGAAGAATATCTGGGTCAGCAACTTGCAAAGCACATGATTTACTGTCACTCTGGCCAAATAAGAACAGCTTTATTAACTCTGGTATATACATCATATTGTTTACAGAAAAGAAGTCTGTTGAACATGATGAAAATAATTTAACTTAGTTAAAATATCTACTTTTTAAATTTAATTGTTAAATAAATTATTAAAGATCATGATACATAATCCATATCTATGAGTACATGCAATCTGCTGCTACTTATATTACTTTACATATTAAATATACTTTATAATAGAAGGAAATAGAAAGAAAACATTTGCATAAAGTTATAATATTCATAAAATTGTAAACACATAATATTATGCAATGATATATAAAATTTTTTGTATGTTTTTGTATATTAAAATATATCATTATAAGTATATCATTCATATAGTACTAATTAAAAATAACAAAAAGAAAAGTAATGCATGTGCAGGTATGTTATTATGTTTTTAATAATAAATATTCATATATATATTTGTTTTAATATTTTAACATGCTGCGTTCCATCTTTACAAGTGACTTATAGTGTTTGTTATCTTTGTGATTCCCTTAGCCACTACAGGTTATTAAAATAAATAGTAATGCATGTAATGAACAACCTTTTTAATACATTTCCTTCAATACTAATTTTAAAATAGACTGTAAATATACTGTTACAAACCTGAAATTTTCATGCTTCTATCAGTGATGTGTATTTTAATTACCAGTTATTATAGCTTAAGGTTTTAAACATTGCTTACTTACGTAGAACATATAATGACATTTGAAACAAACTATTCACTAGCAAAATAGTTCATTTATTTATATCATATAAAAAATACTTGTATTATATATTTAACATTTAATCAGAAGATATACACATAAAATTTTTTTGAGAAATGTTATGAACTTTTATTAGAATTACAAAGTTCAATTAGACAATTGTTTTAAATTTTATTTCTTTAGTGTTTTTATATTAAAATAATTGAACAGTGATGAACACATATTTATTATTTCCTAATAGTTCATTTTTATTTTATTTTTAACCATATTACATTAATTCCCAGTACTATATTAGGCCAGAATATATGAATACCTATAATTTTCATAAAATTTACTAGTAGAGATTTAATATCACTTTGAAATATGTTGACCTTTAATTTTATAAATTTTATAAATACCAAAGATTTTATTCACTTCCAATTACTAGGGAGGAAATAAGAATTATTTTGATAATAGTAATGGCAGAAACATAAGATTTTTTTCCATTTTTCTTCATTCTTCTATCATCAGAGATTACCTCATATTCTAAATTAACTATTCTATGAAGCTCTATGTTCCACACAAACAGAAAATAAGAATCAGGAATTCCAGCATTTATGGAAAGCTTTTTACATTTACTTTTTATTTTGCTTAATTTAAAAATTTTCAGATATTTTTTTAGGTTTTTGGGTCACACCTGGCAGTGTTCAGAGGCTACCCTCTGCACTGCTCAGTGTTTGGAACATTCCTGATGTTATTCTGGGAAGACTGTGCACAGCCTGCTTTCTTTCTGCCCTATTTCCACTCCTAAATGCATAGGGTAGAGGTGTAATCTTATTTGTATTAGTACTAAAATATGTTAATTAAATTAGCTAATTGAATCATTATCTTCTATTCATTAATAAATTTACTTTCTATATAGGAAATTACTTTGAGTCTAGACATATATTACAGTGGGCGAAGCACTTGTCTTGCGCACAGCTGACACAAGTGTAATCTCTGGCACCACACATAATATCCCTAACACTTGCCAGAATTGAGCCCTGAGTGCAGACCAGATCGCTGATCACATACAGGTAGGACACCAAATGAAAATAATAAAAGTAATAAAACGAAGTCCTTAAAACAACAAACATATTGCAATGGTTCATGTTGGACAGTATTTAACCTTCTATATAACTAGCCAATTATTTCTTCCAATGCTACTACTCAGTTTGCTACAGTTTTCTGTCAAATGTACTCGACGTGAAGGCACAATCAGTTTTCACTCATTTGTCAACGGTGACAGGCAGTACCTCAATTCTCCACTGAAGGCCATTCTCTCTACATACAGGGCTTGACACAGCATTAATTACCTGTGGGTTTGGGGAGTTCTTACACATTTCTTTGTTTGCTATTTTTAAGTCACCTAACATAACTTTAAAAATTAGTTTCTTATATAAAAATTCTGTAAAGTACAATAGCAAGAAGAATTAGCCCCAATTATATAAAGACTGGAAGAAGAGGTAAAAGAGAGAGGCCATGGAAGAGATAATAGCTGTGCATTTACCTTGATAGAGGGAGGCCTGAACACATATTTTGGAATCCCAAGCAAAAGAAAATCAGACACAACACCAAGATATTTTGTAATAAAAAGAAACAAAGAAGGATACCTATTACTTAAAGTTGGAGATGTATTACTTAAAGCAGCAAGAGAGAAACAAAACCTTTAGTACAAGGGAAACAACATAAAATTCACAACAATTTTTCATATGATACTCTAGGCAAGAAGGGAATAAAATGACATATTCAAGATACTGAGTGAAGAAAACTTTCAAACCGAAGTCCTTTTCTTCTCTAGTGTGTCATTTAGATTTGAGGGTGGATAAAAACATCCTCTGGTGAACAAGAACCAAAGATTCCTGCTGCAAGGAAGGCAACTCTAATAGGAATATTGAGTGATCTTATCTGAAAAACTACTAGACCAAAGATAGCACAAAGAACTAACACATGCTTTGCGTGAAGAAGCTGAAATCTAATATCTAGCCTCATATTGACTCTAAACATTGGGAAGAGTACAAGACACTGTACTGGAAGTAACCCCTAACCACCATGAGGAGTGGTACATAGGTAGGAAAAATATCTATTCTTCAAGCTTTCTGTGCTCCAGAAATCAGCTTTGCCCCTGAAACATTTCATATTATGACTATCATTTGGTTTCTGGTGAAAAAAACTTAATGTGGATAAAACTTATTTTATTATCAGAATGTGCTTTCTTATTTAAATTTTTTTATGCAAAGCATGACTTTTCCGGTTTATGAACAGCACGTAATGCTGTTTTTTTTTCATGTTTTTTTAAACATGCTGTTTTTTCATGTAGCTATAAGAAAATCTAACATTAATCATCTGTTATCATAGATGGGTTCAACTACGTACTTCTTGAGTGCTTACTATTTTTTAAGATATTGGGTGAAATTTATATAATTCACTCTATGCTTATATGAACAACTGCATAATTATAATTGAGTGGGGTGTTTTGCCAGAGTTAGAAAACAGGATCTTACATAAAAGAAGGTAGAGTTTTATCTGAGTCATAGTCACTAACCGTAATAAACGACAAAATTTTACAAGTCAAAGCATTTAGTGCATTTAAATAGCCCTGAAAATATCATGATTTTTAGTCTACAAATTTTTTGCTAATCCAGACAAATATTTTTTCATCCATAAAACTTATTTTATTATTCCATAAAATTTTCCTCTATGTACTATATATAGAGGAAAGGGTAGGCAGAAATCCATGATATTTAAGCTAATAACATCTTAAAGGAATAAACACCTGGCCAGAAAGTGTATGCAGAGATAAACAAAAGGGATTACATTAAACTGAAAGTTTCTGCACATAAAAGAAATAGTAACTAGGACAAAAAGACTACAAGTGGAATGGGACAAATGATTCACCCAATAAGTGGTTAATATCTAAAATATACAAGGCACTGTAGAACTCATCAAGAAAAAAAACGAAACATCTACTCCCATTCAAAACTAAGCAGAAGAAATTAACAGACATTTTCACAAAGAAATAAAGATGGCCAAAAGAAAAACGAAAAACTCCCCCACGTGGCTAATAATCAGGAAGATGCAAATAAAAACCACAATGAGTTATCATCTTACACTATAGACACTGGCACACGTAAAGAACAAGAACAGCCAGTGCAGGCACAGATGCAGCAAGAAACGAACTCTCATTCATTGCTGGTGGGAATGTAGACTGGTTCAGTCTTTTTAAAAAACTGCCTGGATATTTCTCAAGACTGGGAATTGAGCTTCCACATGATTCAGCAGTACCACTCCAATGGATATACCTTAGGTATGCAAAAACACAATAAAAAAAAAGGCTTTCTGCACTGTAATGTAAATCACAGCCCTATTTACAATAGCAAAAATCTGGAAACAACCTAAGTACCCAAGAACAGATGAGGGGCTAAAGAAATTATGGTACATCTATATTATGGAAAATTATGCAGCTTTTATAAAACATGAAGTTATAAATAATATTTGCTAATACATGGATGGATATGGATAATATTATGCTGAGTGAAATGAGTCAGAGCGAGAGGAATAGTCGGAATATTGTCATTCATTTATGGAATATAAAAAATAGTATGGAAAATAATATCCAGAGACAATAGAGATAAGGACCAGGAGACATTTCTATAGGAGGACGCCTGCCACAAGTAGTGGAGCAGTGAGGGTAGTGTAAGGAAGGACCTCTATGACAATAATAGTCAGAACTGATCACTTGGACAAAAACTGATTTTTGAATGAAGATAAAGTATTATGCAGAGTACCCATTCTTTAGCAATAGTGCAAACCACTGTGTTTGAAAAAAAAATAAAGAAAAAGGAAAAGACAGAGACAGTGCTAAATTATAACCCATAGATGAGTAAGAATATTCTGTGTCTATTTCTATCTCTTTGACTTATTTCATTCAGCATAATAGATTTCATATACATCCATATATAGGAAAATTTCATGACTTCATCTCTCCTGATGGCTGCATAATACTTCATTGTGTATATGTACCACAGTTTCTTTAGCCATTCATCTGTTGAAGGGCATCTTGGTTGTTTCCACAGTCTTGCTATGGTAAATAATGCTGCAATGAATATAGGTATAAGGAAGGGATTTTTGTATTGTATTTTTGTGTTCCTAGGGTATATTCCTAGGAGTGGTATAGCTGGATCGTATGGGAGCTCGATTTCCAGTTTTCGGAGGAATCTCCATATTGCTTTCCATAAAGGTTGAACTAGACAGCATTCCCACCAGCAGCGGATAAGAGTTCCTTTCTCTCCACATCCCGCCAATACTGCTTGTTCTCATTCTTTGTGATGTGTGCTAATCTCTGTGGTGTGAGGTGGTACCTCATAGTTGTTTTGATTTGCATCTCCCTGATGATTAGTGATGTGGAGCATTTTTTCATGTGTCTTTTGGCCATTTATATTTCTTCTTTGTCAAAGTGAAAGACACATTGTTTTAAAATATCTCTTCTTTTTTGTAGGTTGTCTTTTATAATTTTGTTGCTTTGATGCTAAGTTTAACTTTTAAAAGTAAGTTCCCATTTATTTTGTTCTTTTATTATTTTATTCTTCTTCGTTTTGTTTGTTTTTTAGACCACACCAATTGCACTTTTTGGTTACTACTAGTTCTGTGCTCTGAAATTACTTCTGGCAGGCTCAATGGACAAGATAAGACGGTCCTATGGGATTTCTGGGATGGAACCTTGGACAAGGTAAGTGCCTATCCACTCTGCTACTGCCCCAGTATCTTATGTCCATTTTTATATCCGAAGTAAACTTCATTCTTTCAAATTCACCTAATTATTTGTAGATAACACATGCTAAATTTATTCTTTTTGAAATTAATTCTCATTATATACCTGCATACAATAATAGAAAATACACTTTTAAATTTTATTAGAGTAATTAATTGTTCGAAATATTTTGATGGCCACATTCTAAACTGGAAATATTGAAAGTTTGAATCGTTTTGTTTTCTCATAGCTTGTTTTTGTTTCTGGTAAAATTTTAAATTTCATTAGCATTGAAAATTATTTTCTTCATTTCTAAAAATTATAATGAGGCCCTGAAATTTCACATGACTTGCCTTTTCAGAGCAATTGGTGGCTTCTAATATAGTTAGGTGTTTAATATTTCTTATATTTAATACACAAATCTTCTATATCTTTGGTTAAAATTTATGTCCAAGGTAAAATGTTTAAAAGGTTCTCATAAATAGCTACCTTACTTTCATTTTTAAATATTTATTAATGGTACATAAGTGTGCAACACATTTTATATACGTATCTAGTACTATGTAGTTTATTAATTTTTCAATAAGTTTATTTTCTCTTTAAAGCCACCTGTTTAAATTGCTATTTTCATTTTTAGTTTTGTTTTGATTTCAACTCTTACTGGCTATTTGCAATATTGAGCTTCGGGACCATAAGTTAGTGCATTGAATAGAACCAAAGTATTGTAAAGGGTAGAATCTGGTCCTCTCCCATGAAAATGTACATGTAATATATATATCTCTGCCCATCACTTTCACTATTTTGGTGGAAGGGATGTTTAATATTTTATTTTTATTTTCATGTAAATTTTTCTAATTTTCACAATGTTTTCTTTTTAGCCAATACATTAAGAATGTGTTGCTTCATTTATTGGAAGTTCTATAATTTTTCTTACCTTATTTTTTTAACTTTATCCTATTAATGTGTGTTTTTGAACTGCAGCATTTAAATTGTATTCTTTTACATTTCCAACAATATGGTAGGCATGTATTAGAAATCTTTATTTATACATCTTTGTCAATGTTTCTTATAATTTGGAGTTCCATTCTGGGTGCAGATGCTAGAAATTATGATTTCTTGATGGTTTTACATTTTTATATTATATATCGAGATTTGCCTTTCTCTTTGAATAATTTTGACAAAGTTTGTTCACTTGATTATTAGCATAGTCATCTCAGTTCTCTTTGTGCATTTACATGAGATATCGTTTCTATACTTTCAACTTACTATATCCTAATGTAATCTGAGTGTTCTATAGACAACCTAGGTTGACGCTGTCTACAGCATCCTTAGACTAATTACAAGAATAATCTTCATACAAATTATGTGCTGTTGATTGTATTTGTATGTGACACACGTTTGAACAGACATATGTTTCCATTTGTCCTTTATTATTATTTAATTGTGTGCTTAGCTCATATTTTTTTTCATAATACTTTTAATGAATTTTCAGGAAGGTTTGGGCAACATCAGGTGGTGCTTAAAGTTTCCTCCTGACTTTATACTTAAAGGATCAATCCTGGTGAGTTCAGGTAGCCAGATGAGGTGCCAATAATCACACCTGGGTTGGATGCATGGAAGTGTCTTTCTTGCTGTATTATAATTTTGTACCGCCATTTGCTGTATTAAATTTATGAATGTACTTATATGTATGTAGTTATATGTTTATAATTTTTCAAGTAAAGCAAAGTAATTTTTATTAAACAAATATTGCTTAGAAAAATATGAGAAGAGAAGGGGGAAAAGTTTTCAAAGGGAACACAGGCTCACCCAGAGTAGAAATAAGCAAGTGAGAAAATAGACAAACATGACCAGAGTGGAAGGAAAGCAGGCAGAACACTTGCCTTGTAAGCAAGTGGCCTGAGTACAATCTAATATGGGCACCTTCTGAGCCCTCCAGTTATAATTCCTGAGCACAGAACCAGGACTAAATCATGAGCACCGCAGGTGAGGGAGGCCCCAAAACAAACAAACAAAAAAGCAAAACAACAAGCAAGATATCTGTTCACAGTAGAAGATGATCTTGAAGAGAGTGCCACTGTTTTCTATCTTTAAAATATACATTTTTAGTGTTACTAATAGTCTGTTAAAAACTCAAGTTAGAATTAATGCCAATTTAGATATAATTTTAGTTATAAGTAAACTACTGAAATCGAGCTCTTTGTCTTTTCTATTCCACTATTCTCATTAATTCAGGAAAAGTAACTCATAAACATTACAGTTATCACAATTACGCTGAGAGTCTGTGTGTTGGATGGTTGAGTTTCTGAGTTCAAGCCCTCCTATAGTGAGTCCCACCCAAATGCCAGAAGCAGGTATGAAAGTCCCTGAGAATAGCTCGGTATAGTACTGTTACATAGAATCAAATAACAAGTAAAATAATACAATACTGATCATTTATTTTGAAGTGCATAAAATACTTAATTTCTATAGAATATAATTTAAAAAATTGATTGAATTTGTTACATTTATATGCTTATATTTATAAGTGACTAATAGTACTAAGACATATTTAAAATATAGACTTAAATAACAGTCAATTGTGTATCCTATTATTATTATAAATAAGAGCTTTTATTTTTTCAAAATAAATTCAAAAATTCCAAATTAATAACTCTTCTGTGGCTATATACTGATTATATCTAGAATTAAAACTGAAATAAACATTGCATTCATTTTGTTATTCTTTTAAAAATTTAATTTTACAGTAAAAAATTTTAAAACCATAAATAAAGCATTCAGTCTACAATCTATTTCAAGTCTACTAAGTGTAATATCATATGCATATGTATAGTTTGCATGTGTTAAATAATTGAGAAAATAGTGATTATTAAAATTATTTGTAAATAGTATGGCTTATATGGCATATAATTTTTGTTCTTGCTGTATGCCACACTCACCAGTACCCTCAATATTATATGTGATAAAAAAATATCAGCTAGGTTAGGTTAAATGAAATATAGTATAGATTTATTTAGATAGTTTTATATATGTGCTACATAAAAACAGAGAGCATATATGTTTGAGTACATATGAATTGTGCATAGAAATATATTCTGCAATTGGAAATGTTAATGGAATCTTGGAAAATTTAGCACTCAATTTTCTTACTTAAAACAGAAACACTTTATTTACAAAAGATAGTTATCTGCAATGTTATATAATTAATTTTTTTTATTCAGGGTGAAAACAAATCCACACTAAAACTTAAGTAAATTTTTGGTTCAAATGAAAATTTGTCTTCCTGAAACTAAAGGGGAAGACAATAAGCAACATTACTGGTGATAGTCATTTATTTATTTTATTGCCAGCTCAAACTAGATCACTTTAAGTCTATTAAAGCTGTCTGCTCTAAAATTTCCAATTCTTCTTTCCCTAGGCTGGTAATGGAGTTTTTCAGGAGGCTCACCTAGACATAATGAATTATTAGTGGGCATTTATCCAGAGACAGCCACATACTTATGCCACAGAAATGAATGCTCTCTATTTATGACTTTGAAGTAGACTCAGGATTTCCCTCCCTCTGCACTTGATTTTTTTATGACACCCTAGAATGAAGAACAATAAAAGTCCTGTATATAGTCAGACTGTGATAACAATCATAGATAAGACCAACTCTCCAAATAAATATTTTCCAAAACCAGACTAACTGTTGAAAGCTAAAACAGCCTCTTTTTTTTCTTCTATCTTAAGACTTATGTCTCTGATTCACTTTGCTTTTCTGGCTTGCTCTAAGTGTATTGACTGAACTGATTGCTAAATCTCTTTTCTTTACAGCAACAACAACAAAAACACAAAGCTGATCACTACTTCCCCTTGTCCCTTGCAGATGAAGACAGATAGAGTTGTTATAAGCTTAACTGTATCCTAGTTCATATGTGGAAGTCCTTAGACCTAATACCTTTGAATGTAAGTGTAGTTGGAGATAAAACTATTAAAGGAATAAATAAATTGAAATGAGGTATTTAGGCCAGATGCAGATCCAGTATAACTGGTATGCTCATAAAGGAGATATACATATGTGCTAATATATGAGACCAATGTGAAATGCAGACAAAGGAGAGAGAACTTTAGAGAACACTCAAATACCAGCAGCTTTATCATCAACTTCTGTAAGTGCAAGAAAAAGCTTTTCTGTTATCTATGGTATTTTGGGGCAGTACTTGGGATTCCTAGTTTCCTATGCTACCCATCTTTGTAGAAATTTAATAACTCTAATATTTTTTTCAGCCCAGGCTTGCTCCTGGTGGTTTATGTTGAACCTTTCTGAGCCTGATTTGATCCCTACACAGTATATATTTTGGTCTTTATCACTCAATTACTGGGTTTAAATCGATCCATGAGGTCAAGTAATAATGAAAAGAAAATATGTGAAAGTATAGTTTATTCCTTCATATATTTAGAACTGTTTCATAGTAACCTTTTATGGGTTACCTTGTGGAACATTGACTTCTTTTTATATATATATATTTATTTATTTTTGGTTCGGGGACCACACCCAGTGATGCTCAGGGGTTACTCCTGGCTATGCTCTCAGAAATCACTCCTGGCTTGCGGGACCATATGAGATGCCAGGGGATCAAACTGCGGTCCATTCTAGGCTAGCACAAGCAAGGCAGACACCTTACCACTTTCACCACTACTCCAGCATGGAACATTGACTTCTTATTGGACAACTTCTCTACTTTCCAAGCATAAAATTTATTCTGAAAGTTCATAGACCTAATGCTACTGAACACCTTGTAGGAGAAATGATGTACACTCTTTGCCTATTTTATGATAAAACCACAGACCGGATTAGTGCCAGAGCATACCTAAACTTTTAGGAGTCTCAGTCCACCAGATGTATCCTCAGATTTTTCTGGTGGGGAGAACTAAAATAACCCCAATGAGGTTCCTCAAAAGGCCTGCTGTGGACACCTTTTCTCCTGCGTGGATGGTTGAGGAATTTCCAAAGAGATGCGTGGCATTACATTTTTGTCAGTATTTGTCTACTCTCCTTTGTAAATATCAAGCAAAATGATGACCTCTATCAAATAATTTGTCTCAAAAATTCCAGCACCAAAGATTATTAAGAGAACCCCTTCTCTGAATTATATTTAGCTCTAAAAGCAAAGACAATGTTTTTCCTCTTTTTCAAATATGTCCTTGCAGCTACAGTTTTTGGTAATCAAGGGTGAAGCCAGAAAGCAGACCCTGAGCTATTGACTCTCCTTAGAAAAAAAGGGAAACTCATTTTTGGGCATTTGGCTCCTCCCTGTACTTAACCTCTAAAACACTAGAGTCCATTCCAGTAAAGATCAAGTTCCTAGATATTTTCTACTTTCTTCTAATCCTAATTTTGCTTTTAAAGTAAACTTGCATAGAGTTGCCTTGAGTTGTAAATTTCTCCTTTGTATCCTAGAATTTTTACAGTCACACCCATAGCTTAGGTATTGTTACTGTTGTACTCTGCTTTGTGATTATAATTATTCTTCACCTATGGCTAATATGACCCCTATAAATTCCCCTGCTCAAAGAATTAAACTTGTCGCACTTCTGCCAGAAGATGTGTTGACCCCACATACTCTGTGTGGTTTCATTATTTTATATTTCATATTCGATTGCTTGTGTTACCCGTTTTCCTCTCGTTGAAGGATTTGCTCCCCACTAGAGATGCTGAAACGCAATATGCCTGCAGCGGATTAGTATATAAAACTAATTAATTTCTCAATTATCTACTCCAATATGGAGACTTTTATACAAAGATCTATCTCTACCTGCAATACTAAGCAATCTTTTGCCAGTCATTGAAATTGAAAATTTGTCATCGTCTACCCACAGGACAGGGTTATTAGGCATATGTCTTGGATTTATCCCACAGTTCAATTCCTGCCACAAAATAGTCCCTGGAAACTCCCTGATGCAACTTGAGGCCTCTGAATACTGTGGGATGGTCTGGGTAATTCCTGGCACCACGGTGACAAAGAGCACAACATCCTCAGTCTTTGCATTGAACCACACTGTCCCAGTTGATCCCGATCATAGAGGTTAGAGTATCTTCCCCTCACACACAAACAAATGGAGCATAGGAAAATACACTTTGGAAGTTAAATTCTTAGAACTTACTACTAACTCTTTTCAGGCCTTTAAAAAAAAAACTGACAAGGAACTAAAGTGCAGAAAGATAATTTTGAAATTCTTTCCTGGTAATAAATTTTTACAGTTAAAAAAGGTTACTTTTTGAAACAAATACTGGCAAACAAGATATAGAAATGCATCTATTAACTATTAAAATGATTATTAAATTTAAACATAAATCCTAACAGTCAATTGTTTAACTCAAACAAGAAAGTTCTACTCTGCAATTACCTTTCTCAGATTTGAGATCATCTCTTATTAGAGAATATATTTTCACTTTCATTTTTTGGGGGGGTATTCACACCAGGTTTTACTCAGAGGCTCCTTTGGCTTTCAGAGGAGTCACTGCTGGTGATGTTAGGTGGGTTCATTTAGCATTCAGGGATCAAACCAGGCTGAGCAGGATTCAACATAAACACCTTAACACCTCGAATGTATCATCTCTCCTGCCTGATTGCATTTTCTGGGCATTCTTCAATGCTTTGGCTGACAATGTTACATTTGCTTCCTAAGTGCTTGTTTGATTCTTAAAATTTTCAACATCATTTTTTCTTTTAAGTTCTATTCCCCATTTTTTTAAAAAAGTCCCCTTGAACTTCAGATTGGTTTATCTGTCATGTTTATAACTGCATTGTAATATCTTGAATATTATCCTTTATTTCTAAATCACATCATTTTGAAATGCTCTTTTGAATAGAAAGATACATGCATAAAGGTATTGCATATAGTTCAAAATAATTTACAAAATAGGTAAGTTATAGATAACTTATGTTTGTAACTCCATGTAAAACATAGAGTAGTCATCAAAATAAGTTGTAATACTTTAAACCACTTTGTAGCAACTTATTAGCTGAGACAAGATATTTGTTTCTATGAGGAAAGCAATTTTTCCTTTCTAAAATACATGTTTATGCTTATATATTATTAGTGGGTACCATCACAGAAAAATACAAAATCATATTGAAATATCAACTAGTGAGAAAGAGAAGCCTTGTAGAAGTATTAAAAGACTAAACTGGGCTTAGTAAATTATAAGAACTATCTGAGCTTTAAACTGAATGAAATGTGACAGAGGAAAGAGAATATATAAATCATGAATAAATTTTAACTTATATTTTGAATTTCAGGTTATGGCTAGAGTACTTTTTATTTGATGGTATATCAAAATGTTTCCACTTAACTCTGAATGTCTATGAATATCAAAGAAAGTGCCTGCAAGCCAACCTTCTATTTAGAATTAATTGGATAACAACATTTCATTTCATTATTATGGAATATTTGAAGTATTTGCTCTAATACATAACTTGATAGTAATTATTTTGTAATTAGAAAAAGGACTACACTTGTTTTTGTACTCTAGGTAATAGCATTATGTGACTATGTAGCATGAATTGCTGATTTTATGTTGTTATAATTTAGTCTAAAATCAAGAATATAGGGATAAGGGAAACATCTTTATTCTACAGGTAGCTATTGATATTTAACCACCAGCTTCTACAATAAACATTAGTGGGGTGTCGAGTAACAACGAATCAGGGGGACACTTGATCCTCAAATCATTCTCAAATAAGGATCCCTCTTTAGATCCTCTCTATTACATAGATCCAACTCCATTGGGTATAGCCCAAATGGCTTCAGACTACCACAGAATGTGATTTGGTGGTCCCAGTGGTCCCTAGCACCACATCCTAAGGTCTGGCAATGAACCATTTGCCTAGCTACTGCTTCAGAGGACAAAAGCAAGCAGATTTAAACAAAATTCATTAGTAAAACCATTAATTAAAGAAATGAACTTTGGTTCTGAAAAATGGCTCAAAGTATCAGGCATAAATTTTGCAAGCGTAATCCTAAATTTATCCCTAGTACTAAAAGATCCTCAGATCAGCAGTGCTAGGGTTTGAGTCTGGAGGACCCTGAGCAAATCTTAGGTGTCCTGGTAACCCACATCATTTAAGGTTCTAAGAAGCACCACATTGCTGAGTTTAGAATTGAAATGTCCTACACTGTAGTGAAAGATGTCTGAAAATAATGCAGTGGTCCCATATGCACTATATGAAAGTGTCACCCAGATTAAAAAAAAAAAACGATCATACATAAGCTTATATTAACTTAAGACAGGGGAATAAAAAGAAGCATCTGTTTATTACAAATGTTTTTATTTTAATAAATTTAACTTAATGAAAAGTAACTTTTCTTTTTTTCTTTTTTTATGGGGGGAGGGCCAGACCTGGTGCTTCTCAGGTTTTATCTCTGGCTCTGCAGACAGAAACCACTCATGGCAGCTTTGGAAGACCATATGAAATGCCAGGGATCAAACACTGGTAAACACCCGCAAGGCAAAAGCCCTCTCACTGTGCTAGTGCCCTGGCCTCTTAACTTTTAACTTTAAAATATATTATTATTATATAAAATATTTAAAATAGGTTCATCTAATAATACTAATTACATTGTAATTAAAATTTGTAAACATAACTCATGCTAGAAAATACTGGAAATAAATGTCTGAAAGTTATTAATATGTATTTAATTTCATAAGAAAAGCTTTAACTTTAATAGGAGAAAGTAAAAGATATTTAAAATATTAAATAATATTGAGAATTCCTATTGATTTTATTCTTTTAATTGTGTACAAAATTTAAATAATATTTTCAGAAGAAATATAGTTTAAATATTTCATGCATAAAAAGTGGCTTTGAAATTTAAAACAATAATATAAAAATTGAATAATATTGGTAAGATAAGTTATCAGTATTAAAGATTCATTTGACTGAAATGAGTTAAACTAGCAAAGTACTTAGTATAATCCATATCCTGGATTGAAATAGGTTATCAAATTAGTTGGCACAGATTGAAATACTCACTTTAGTATATTACTCAAAGTCAGAATTTTATGGTAAAGGCATATAAAATAACAGTAAATTATTTACACATGTGTTGTTATTAGTCATCACTTCTTCAATTAAAATTTCTATATGCATATAGTTAATATTATAACTAATTTTGCTGAACACAGGTTCTTTTTTGTTGTTTATTTTGGGTTTGGGGCTACATACAGTCATGCTCAGGGGACTACTTCTGGCTCTGCACTCAAGGATAAATCTTAGGTGTATTGATGGGGAGGCACAGGGGATGCTGAGGAACAAATCCAGGTTGGGCTGATCTGTCCTACCCCCTGTACTATCTTCTCAGTCCCATGTTCCAATGAATTTACTTAGCAAAGACTTCATTTCAGCAAAGCAGTTTTCTTCTATAAATTAATTTATTCATAGAGAAATACCTTTCTAGAAATACAAATTGATTATAATTAGTAATAGTTACATGATACTTTTCACTTCTCAAGCGAGAAATTCAATTTTTACAAGTCAGAAACATTGTATTGGAATGAATTTTAAATTTAGTTTCTTAACCAAAAACCTATTATTATAGATATGCATTATTGAAAAATTCATGTTAGTAAAATTAATGACTAGTTTATTTGTTATTAGCAACCACAGTCAATTTACATATTAATAAACATATGAAAATATATTGTGATAATACATTCTTGAGAAGTTGTGGGAGTAAAAAGGAGAAAATATAATACTCAGAGGCTGTATATCATTAATTATGTCAACATGCCTTTATGGCATTAAAATTAAAGCATAAATATTGAAGTATACACTACAAACAATACTCCAATTTAAATTAACAGAGATCATTAATGAAACCTTATAGTATAACTCTTTCAAAGCTCTTATGGTTTCATAATAAAAGTCTGGTAACTCAATGTTATTCTGGAAAATACAATGAAATATAGGAAAACTTAATTTGCTTAATTATTCTGAGTGTTTTTAAATTTCATTGTGTTATATAATGGGAAGCAAATAACTAATTCTTTTCCAGTGGAGATAAATATCAGATAATAGGACCAGCAAGATAGTACATGAAGTAGGGCATTGTCCTTACCTTCGATGAGAACAATTTGATCCCTTTGCATCATATATGGTCACTTGAGTACTGCCTAAATCGATCCATGAGAACAAAGTTCGGAATAATCCCTGAACACATCTAGGTTTGACACCAAATCCAAATCAGCAATAAGAGTAAAAAATAAAGTACATATGTTGTTGTCCAAATTAAAAATAAATAAAATGCTTGAGGTAATTTAGTTTTTTTTTTGTGTGTGTGTGTGTGGTTTTTGGGTCACACCCGGCAGTGCTCAGGGGCCACTCCTGGCTCCATGCTCAGAAATTGCTCCCGGCAGGCACGGGGGACCATATGGGACGCCGGGATTCGAACCGATGACCTTCTGCATGAAAGGCAAACGCCTTACCTCCATGCTATCTCTCCGGCCCCGGTAATTTAGTTTTTACATAGTGATTTTTTGTTGTTGTTGAGAGAGTTCATATTAGACTTATAAAAGAGTGATCAATCCTTTATAGAAAATAATTTCTGGAGCTGGAGAGAGAGTAGGAAACTTGTCTTTGTGATTGGTTGATCTGGATTTGATCCTTAATATTCCATATGGTCCCCTGGCCACTATCAAGAGTGATTCCTGAGTATAAAACCAGATGTAACCCCTGAGGATTGATGAGTGTGGCCCAATCCTTTCCCAAAATAAATTTAATGTCTGCCCAAGCACATCTTATTAAAAATGTGAGATTTTATAGCTGGATGGAGGTGAGAAATTTTCTAAATCCTGGGATGAAGAGGTAGTTCCACAAGTAGAACACTAATTGTTTAGTCCCTAGTACCCAGTGTAGCCCTTGAGTCCAGAAAGGAGTAACTCTTGGCCACCAAAAGGAGGGGCGATATGAGTTGCATGCTGGGAACAGGGGTGGAGGGAGGACATTAGTGTGGGAATGCCCCCGATTCAATGTCACTATGTACCTAAAATACTACTGTGAAAGATTTGTAATCCACTTTGGTCAAAATAAAAATTAATAAAAAAAAAAGTCCCTCAAACAGAAAATAAAGAAATAAAAAAGATTCAAAATCAATTAACACTTAAGCATAAAGGGTGTCGTAGACATGTCCCAAGATAAGAAGCAAAGTTAAGAATCTAAATCACATTTATATTGTATCGGTTTTTCAATATTTAATTTTTCATGAGGTGGGGGAAAGAAAAGTTTTGGGCATACTCAATATTCCTCAAAGCTCTTTGTTCAGTGATCATTCAAGTGGTGCTTAGTGTCCATATGTGGTGCTGGAAATTAAGCTCTGTGTCCACTATGTGAAGTGCACGTCCCATTAGTTGACCCTCCTGTATTACATGTTTTATTTTTGCATACAGAATAAACTATAAAATACTCAGAATAATACACATAAAATATTTTCTTTTTTTTTTGTTTTTCTTTTTAGGTCACACTGGCAGTGCTCAAGGGTTACTCCTGGCTCTGCACTCAGAAATAGCTCCTGGCAGGCATGGGGGACCATATAGAATGCCAAGATTTGAACTACCGTCTGTCCTGGATCAGCTCCATCAAGGTCTCTTTCTCATTAAAATTGTAGGTAAACATTTGAGGTATGATATCTAAGAGGTTTATGATTCCTTCCCTCGGTGGATGCTGGTAATTTATAAAATGTTTCTTTTGAGAAATAAAAGGTTCTATCAATTTTTCTAAAGACATATAATAAATGAAGACACAGTCATTTTAGATATTCCTATAATTCTTAGTTAAAATAGAGAAACTTGGAGAAGCATGGAGGTAGGGCATTTGCCTTGCATGCAGAAGGACAGCAGTTCGAATCCCGGGATCCCATATGATCCCCAGAGCCTGCCAGGAGTAACTTCTGAGCGTAGAGCCAGGAGCAAACCCTGAGTACTGCCAGGTGTGATCCGTAAACCAAAAGAGAGAGAGAGAGAGAGAGAGAGAGAGAGAGAGAGAGAGAGAGAGAGAGAGAGAGAGAGAGAGAGAGAGAGAGAGAGAGAAACTTGGGAGCCAGAGTGATGGCAGAGAGGTAGGGTATTTTCCTTGCACGTGGCTGACCAAGGATAGACCTGGGTTCGATTTTCAGCATTCCATGTGCTCCCACAAACCTATGAGTGACTTCTGAGCACAGAGCCAAGAGTAAACACTGAGTGCAGAAGAGTGTGGGCCAAAAACCAAAATTAAAAAAAAAAGAGAGAGAGAGAGAGAGTGAGAAACTTGCCAAGACCCACTTTTGTGAGTTTATTAAAACTCAAGTTTATAATTATTATTGCAATTCTTTTTTTTCTTTTCTTTTCTTTCTTTTTTTTTTTTTTTGGTTTTTGGGCCACAAGAAGTGGCTTTCAGGAGTTACTCCTGGATCAGTGATCAGAAATCGCTCCTGGTTTGGGAAACCAGATGGAATGCAAGGGATTGACCCTACATCCATCCTGGGTCAGCCATGTGCAAGGCAAATGCCCTACCACTGTGCTAACACTCCAGCCCCTATTATAGCAATTCTAAGTTTACTGAAAGAAATAATGTTCCCCACTTCCAAATTCAAATATTGAGTTAATAATGCCATTGCCATAATTTTTCATTTTCTCTACATTCTCAATATTTTCAAGACAAGCATAAATAGTATTCCCCCCACCCCAGGAGGCAATTGTAGGATACCAAAAGTTTGGAAAGCAAAAAACACAAGATTATTAAATTGAACAAGAGTATCCTAGAAGAGCAAAGAATGACCAATGGCGACAATCCTATCTAAAATACCTCTTCTAAAATCAAACTGTTGCTCAAAAGTCAAAGATACTGATGTTATCAAGTTCTATCAAGTTTAGAACAGCTAGCTGTATAAAAACATTATGCTGAAGGGCCCTGCCAAAGCCCTACCTTCTGCATCCATCACTCACAACTGCTACTTCATCTTTGTTCCTGTTTTACCACTTCTCTACAGCTCACTTATGGCTAGAAGAAAAATAAATATCAAATATGGTATTTAGAATAAATGCATAAACAAATGCAATAGTTTAAATTGGGGATGTTGAGAACAGTTTAGGCCTTAAATTTAAATGGAAATAAATTGAGTGGAGGAGAAGAAATACAAATATGTAAGGATGGAGACAGGATCCAAGGAGTCTCAACTACAGAGATAGTGTTAAGAAAGGCAGAACTAAATACCCAAGGCAGATTCAACAACAATGAATTCATGAGACTGACATTTTAATAAAATTAAAAAATGGACCTGCTATGCTGTCAATTGGGAAAGAGATGACATGGAATAGATTTTGGGAACAATTGTGGAGGAAGGTTGACGCTGGTGGGATTGGTTTTGAAACCTTGTATGTCTAAATCCAAATATGAAGAACTACAAATCACAATGCTTTAAATAAAAATTTTAAAAAACAAAACAAATGGAAAACAACCACCAAAGAAATATTGTAAAGGGAATGTAAATGACCAAAAGGAAGAGAACGTAAGAGTTGATGTACAAAATTGAGCTTGCCTTAGTGGTATGTAGGGGACATAGTAAAGGAGTGAGTACACTGAAATAAAAGTGAATTGAGGAGGATATACTCTGGTGGAGAATGCTTTCAAAAATACACAAAATAGCATCATTAACAGTAAATATAGATTAGAATTTTTATATTAAAAACCTGGATTTTAAATATGCTAATATCAGCTCTAAAGAGAGTTGAGAAGGTTTTTGATCCTCCATATGACTGATGGTTCCATGAGCACCATCTGGAGATAACCTTGACCACAGAGCCAGGGGTATGATCTGAATACCACTGGGTGTTTATGCAACGCCCCACATTACAAATTCTATAACAAAGTTGAAGTTTACTAAAATGACCAATTAAGTAGAGTTATGATGGCAAAATAAATAATTGAATGAGATATAATTTTATAATGAAGCAATCATATATACTGTGAAATTTAAACAAAAATGTTTCCTAGACATAAATGAGAAATGCTATTATAAAATACCACCAGAGATATAGTTAGTTGTAAACATATATGTATCTAAAAACAGAGCATTGTTTTAAACTGTATGGAACTGAAGACTTCAATAACCCCCTTTAATCAATAGGTAGAAAAATAAGAAACAAAATGATTTAGCATATAATAACTATTCTAGATATAAAAGACATTATGTATAATGTATTTAATGGTCAACATGCTTTTCTCTACAATGCTGTAGACTACATACTAGCCACAAAGCAAATTTAATATATTAATGAATTGATTAATGTGTAATTTACATTACTAATACTGATAGTGTTTCTTTCTTACAACACTCCAATACCATCCCTTTCACTAGAATCTTTTCTAACTTCGTCCAACAGTCTTCTTCCAAACCTCACCCTCCAACCTTTTCTGCCCTTAAAAATCTCAGGTCTGTAAATCACTTCTCAGGTGTGCTTCGTTTGGCCATTCATTATTCCCTTAATACGTTTCCATAGATCCCATAAATGAGATAAATTGCTCTGTAAATTATCTAAATATGATTTCTGAACAACATGAAACTAGGTCATAAATTTGCATACTAATTTCAATAATACGTACAACTTTAAAAATAGTACTGATATGCAGTTTATAAGACCTAAGAAAAGAACTAGGTAGTAGATATTTTTCTAATAGAATACAAATCCGGTATGTACAAGACCTAGCTTCAATGGTACTCTGGGCATAGCAGAAGTGACCCTCACCACAAGTAGAAAAAAATCCCAAGAGATATTAAAACATTTAATTTAAATGTAGCAATGTAGCATTTTCTAGCAAAGTGTTCTTAACTGTTTCTAATTCAGTTCTTTAATATTGAGGTATTTAAATTTTATGTATTTTTGAATTTCCCCAAATATCCTTTAGTTTGAGAGATAATGTAGCAAATAAAAATATAGAAAGTTTTAAAAGTTAAAGTTTTTATTTCAATATAAACACAATATACAATATTCATTAGGCTGACCAAGATCATCTCCCAATAGATTTGTTGAATTGCTAAAAAAAAAAGTGATATAATTTAAGCCTCAAAAATTGTCATAGAATATTATATTAAGTGGTATATTCAAAATAGACAAGTTAGGGGACAGAGAGATAGTGCAGTGGTAGGGCATTTGCCTTGCATGTGGCAAACTCAGGATAGACCTGGATTCGATTCCTTGTATTTTATATGGTCTCCCAAGACAAGAAGAATTTCTGAACTCAGAGCCAGTAGTTCCCCTTGAGCACCCGATGTGGCCCGAAGAACAAACAAACAAACAAAAAAGACAAATTAGGTGAAATAGGCAAATACTTAGAAAGACAAAATAATAGAAAGGAATCACCAAGGAATAAACAAAATGTTTGAATTAAAAGATCAAAAGAAAGAGAATTGTATTAATATAAAAATTACAAAAATAGAAACAAGCAAAATGGGTTTACTATGTTTTTTCTATTTAAAATATTTAATAATATGTTATCATTGGGGCCAAAGAGATAGCATGGAGGTAAGGCATTTGCCTTGCATGCAGAAGGACGATAGTTCGAATCTCAGCATCCCATGTGGTCCCCCGAGTCTGCCAGGAGCAATTTCTGAGCATAGAGCTAGGAGTAACCCCTGAGTGCTGCTAGATGTGACTCCAATACCTATATATATATATTTATATGTATATATATGTTATCATAAATGTTTACCAACTTATAAACATTTTTATAAAATAAACTTCTAAATAAAACATGAGAAAATATTAACTACATACATAATAGTACCTCATATGCGGTTTGAAAATACTATTGAAAACACAGTATGCCTAATTAGCAATAAATAAAGACGCTTATACATTGAAATTTATCTTATGAATCTAAGATTCTTTCAGTACCTGCAAGTCAAGTAATGCAATTAATACAAAATTTATATTAATTTTAAAAAGAACTGATTGAATAGAAACATAAAACTTATTTGAAATATAAAGTATCTGTAATGTAAAATGCTCATCTGCAATTAATCAAAAGAAACTTTCTAAACCTAAAAAGAAAAAATATGAAAAACATACAGCCAATACAGTTAATCTGAAACCCTAACTGTGTTCCTTTAAATAGAGGAACAAGAGCATATAAATTTAATAATCATTTTCAATATTACACAGAAAATTTTAGCCATTTTGCTACTCAAATGGGTAACAGATAAAATATTAATTTGTTTTGGTTTGGTTTTTTGTTCATATCCAGCAGTGCTCTGGAGTTACTCCTACCTCTACACTCGGGAATCATGTTAACAGTGCTTGGGGGACCAGATGGGATGACAGAGATGAGACTTGGATCACTCACATATAAAGCAAGTGTCTTACATGCTGTACAAGCATTCTAGCCAGATAAAATTTTTTGGAAATTCTCATCACCTATATTGATTTTTACAATGCTGAAATTGAACTGTTGGACCATGTGTCCTTAAGGTGACGTGATAAATAGCGTTGATAACCATTAAAGATCTCGAAAAGTAATAATGTATTTGTCAATTAAGAAAATCAAAACTGAAGGGAATGTTGTAAGCCAAACCGTTAAAAAATAGGTTTTGTTTACAACTATATATTAAATCATATCAAAATGATTTATTTACTTTTATATATTAACAGACGAAATACATTTGAAATTTCTTCTAAATGTTTTGTGACTTAAATAAGTGACTCTTTTAAGGTCCACTTACTGTAAATATAGGTAAATGTAAATTATTAATAGTGCCATTTAAACATGGGAAGATAAGAAACAATATCCAGGGGCCAGATGATAGCACAGAGGATAGGGCTTTTGCATGGTATGGGGACAACTCTGGTTTGGTCCCCAGCAGCAACCTATATAATATAGTTCCTCGATCCTGCCAGGACTGATTTGTTGTTGTTGTTGTTGTTTGTTTTTATGGCCACACCCAGTAACACTCAGGGGTTACTCCTGGCTATGCGCTCAGAAATCGCTCCTGGCTTGGGGGACCATATGGGACGCCTCGGGATCGTCCTAAGCTAGCGTGAACTAGGAAGACAGACACCTTACCACTTTGCGCCACTGCTCCGTTGTCCTCCAACATATCTTTTGTTTTGGGGGGGTCACACCCAGTGCTGCTCAGGGCCACTCCTGGCTCTTTGCTTAGAAATAGCTCCTGGCAGGCATGGGGGACCATATGAAATGCCAGAATTCAAACCACCGTCCATCCTGGATCTGCTGCGTCCAAAGCAATCCCTGAGTGCCTAAAGGTATGTCCTTCCCCACAAAAAAAAAAAACAACCCAACAACACAAATAAAACCTCAACATACAAAAAAAACAAAACAAAACAATATTCTAGAACAGATTTTACTTTATACTTATGTTATCACTGCTTAGCCTGAAAATGTAGAGTTGTGCCATATGAACAACTGAGCTATGAGTGTTTCAAAGAGTTTTTGTCACCTTGTATTGAGTAAAATCTGTTATGACAAACTGGATTTTGTGGTTATATAGGAAAGCTGGGCAATAAAATATGATATATATCTTTGTTCAGTGATATTACCTTGTAAGAGCTAATACTAGCCATAACTTCAGTTTTCTTTCACACATTAGAACTTTTATTTTGCTTGCCTATTTTTTCTGGCAACAGCCAGGGTGATCAGAGTTACTCCAGTTTGTGTTTTCCATTTAAATTCCTCTCAAACATATACCACTCTAATTAGCATATTTTTTCCACAGATGTTGAAATTTCTTCATTAGTTTTCTTATGTACCTTATTTACTTTTTCTCTCAACATTGCAATATATATATTATTCTTGTTTATTTGTAATTTTATGTTATTTTCTAAATTTTATATATATTTTTTGCTGATAAGAGTTTAATAATTTTACAATTACTTGGAATTGTTTGTTTGTGTTGTTACACCCGGCAGTGCCCAGCAGTCACTCCGGGAGGGCTCAAGATGCCATAGATAAAGCCCAGGTTGGCCATGTGCAAGGCAAAAGCCCTACCTGCTGAACTATTGATCCAGCCCTTACTCAGAGTTCTTTATAAAAGAATACTCACATGAGGGTTTGGAGTGATAGCATAGCAGCAGGGCCTTGCACATGGTCGATCCAGGACTGACTTGGTACTATCCCCGATTCCCGGAATCCCATATGGTCTCCAAGTCAGGAGTGATTTCTGAGCGCACTGCCAGAAGTAACCCCTGATGTCAGCGGGTGTGGCCCAAAAACAAAATAAACAAAATACATAAAATTTTGTACTTTGTTTTTGTTTTGTGGCTCAGACCCAACAATGCTTAAGGGTTTCTTCTATCTGCACTCAGGAATCATTTTCCTGAGTGAAACCATATTAGATGAACTATATTAAATGAACCATATTAGATGCCAGGAACGAAAACTTGGTCCTCTGCATGCAGGACCAGCATTCTACCCACTGTACTGTTGCTCCTGACCAAACTTTTGAACTTTGAATGCCAGATTACTCACACAGAAAAAGCATAGCACATTTATGACCTTATGAAAACTGCATTGCTGCTTTGCTGATCTTTTGTATTTGTAAAAGGTCCTTTATGTAATAGCAAACTTAGAAGATTTTCCTATTTGTTGTCACTTTCTTTTTTTTGTATTTCCTTGCCCCCAAACATCGATAGGAATAAAAAAGTTGAAGGAGCTTCCCCTGAAAGGATTCAGAAGCCCTGATGCAGTCATATGCATGGACAGATAGAGGTGACTCAAGACACACTTCCTCAAACAGCATGTAAATCAAAACTTCAGCTCCATAGTCAATGTACTCAGAAGCAGAAAGCACAAAAGCACGTGAGAACATCGCATACTGAACCTTTTTTTTTCCTCCTTCAATTAAAAGTGAAGTCTATTTTACTCACAGATACTTTCATTTGCTATTTACTGTTCAGGCAGAAAGCATCTAGGACACAATAGCTACAATGAATACCATTGTGAAGAATGAAAAAAGGGACAAAAAATAGGATTCAAATCCTCTAATCCTTTAGCAAATCTTCTAATCCACTAGCCTGCTGCCCCTAATGAATGCTTGCTCTGTCAGGAGGATTTGCTGTTCTGCTCAATGGTCCTTTCGTGCCTTCAGTCTGATGCTGTCATCTGCTAGGTTATTATATTATTACAATGTCACCTTTACACACTAAACCAGACTCATCTGGAATCAGACATCAGAAAACCACCTTTCTAATTAAAATTTTTTGTTTTCAATAGTTACTTTACAGAAAGCAATAAAGACTAAATTTTATTTTGTTAGCTACAAAGAGGCAAACAGCAGAGAATAATTCTAGTAGATGAAATATAAATTTGTGAAAATGATTCTTGTGTTTATTTTCTTTTTTAACACATAGTAGATATAAAGACCACTAATTATATTGCAATCTAACTGCCCCTTCTTTTCTTTCCAAGAGAAGCCAATTTGATAAAGTACAACTTTAAACATCTTACTAACTTTATTTTAAGACTATTTTGTAGGAAAACAGAAGGAAGAATGTTTGAGCAGCTCATAATTTTCAAGTATTTAAATGGCTAAATTACCTAAGTTACTAATATAGTCAGAATTGCTAAAATGAGAGAAAAACCTGTTAAGGTGGAAAGGAGAAGTAAAATGGGATGAAGTGGGAAGAAGCTTAAAGGCTTTTAACATTCAGTTCATTTCTTTTCCCTTTTCTATAAAAATGGAAACCAAATTGTAGAAACATTAGGATAAATTTTGCAAAACTGATGATGTATGGCCATTACTTCATGTACGAAAGGGCCATTTATATAGTTTCAAAATCAAAACAATTTTCTCTAATGCTCAAGTACTTGAAAATCTGTTCACCCTCTCTTCTTACTGAGGTACTTTCTTCATTTGGTTTCTTAAGTGAGAGATTGTGGATGTTTCCACTTTCACTGGTTACTTCGTCTATTGTTTGCTCTGGATTTCTTGGTAATTTCATTTTTTTTTCTGGCCTTTTGATCACAAAGTACAGCAGCAGTCACACTCGGAATTTTCATGTTTGCTACTAATTCTACACTGTCTCCTGATCCACCATTTAAAATACTATTTATATGGCCTCTCAAAATAGAGGAGGTTAAGGAGATTGCCTACTACACAGTGAATTTCAGTTCAATTTCCCCCATACCTCCAGCATGACACATAATTTAAAGATCCCTCCAGAAGTTATCTCTTGATAACCATTGAGCCAGGGCTAAGTCCTGAACACACATAGTGTGGCACCAAAGCAGCATCAAAACAAAAACACCATCTAAAACTTCATGGCTTCTACATTATATTTCTAATACTGATTTTTCTTCTCAGTGTTAACTCAATATCTCAACCTCTCTATTTAAGATCTCTGAAATGCATATTGATACCTAAACTAAATATACATGTATATATATATATATATATATATATATTTCTCCCCAAGGTTTCCTCCATGTAAACATATAATCAATTTTTTCTTATTCAAAACAAAATGAGAACTTATGCTTGATTTTGTTTTATTACATTTTTTTAACTCAGTCTCAAGATACTTCTTATCTTAAAATATAAATAATTGCCTGGTGTCTGTTTAGTGGGCCAACTGACAAAATTAACCTTCCACTTAAATATTTTCATCATTGCTCTTCCTGTATTTCATGGAATGTTCTACTTAAATATCTTAATTATTGCTCTTCCTGTATTTCATGAAATATCCTTGAGACACAAGTCCAAATAATTCTACTAAAATTAAAATAATTGGCTTCTCATCAGATTCAAAATTATTTTCTGAATTTACCAAAAAATGTAACGTTGTTGAAAGAATTCTAATTTACATATCCATTTACATACTGGATATACTTTCATACCACTTAACAGGCCTACATCAAATTTCATACCAAAATTCTATCACAATACAATGGTCTGATACCTTTACTTTCTAATGTGGTTTCTTTTCCTCTGGGCATCTGTTCTCCATTGTAGTTCTTTTGGTAGAATAAAACCCAGAGTCCCACACATATAAGGTAAAGGCCCTATAATGGTCAGGAGTTAATCCTTCCCTTAGTCTTCTGCACTTCTTTATTGATTTTACCTGGTAATTGTTTTGGTCAGCCTCATTATAGATGTGCATATGACTTGTTTTATTGCTGAATTTAGGTATCTATAACTGGTTGTATTTAAGAGTCTCAACTACTCTATTAAAATGACATTATATCTTTTTATTTTCTAACTTTAATTTACTTGACATGATTTCTGTATAGTATGTACTGCATTTATTATCCATCTATATCACTTCACTATTTGAAATTTACTTCTATGAATATGTGGATTCATATTCCTTATTTTATCCTTGGTGCTAAGGACTAAACTTGCCATGTAATTTATACATAATATTTTTTGTTTTAAACAATATCTTAATTTAAGCACATTGATTGTAGACATGATTGTAGTTGGGTTTCAGTAATATAAGGAACACTTTCTCTCCCCGCTGGTATTTAAGATAGGCTTTCTACTTCTCCCACTCATTAACATTGTTATATTTATCATTGCACTCATCACTCTTTGGGGTGAACTTCATATCGTGAGCTTGTCCTTCCAGCCCTCATTTCTATTGTCTCTGGGCATTATTAGAATAATGTTTTTTACATGTTTCAATACACGATAACTAGCTCTGAACACTGTTTCCTATACTGTAGGAACTTGAGGTCAGAGGCACTTTGGAATATTAAAGTGTCCTAAATCGAGTTTTTAGAGCCTTCCATTTTGGAGTACTGGACTTGTTAAAGGACATGGATAGGATCAGCTGTTCATTTCCAGTAAATGGAGTGACTCCTGGCTCGGGCCATGCTTTTAAAATATGGGTATAGTTGTTACCATGGCAGTATGCTTCAAGGACTGAGAAACTCTGTATATCCTAGGCCAAGAGAATTCTCATTTTAATTTCCCCAATGTTTACCATGACTATGTAAAAAGAAGAAGAAGAAGAAGAAGAAGAAGAAGAAGAAGAAGAAGAAGAAGAAGAAGAAGAAGAAGAAGAAGAAGAAGAAGAAGAAGAAGAAGAAGAAGAAGAAGAAGAAAAGAAACACACCATTTTTTAAGAAGTTGCTGGTCTGTTGGGTTATTTTTCTTTTTTCTCGTTTTGTTTGGTTACCATTTTCTTCTTTTTTTATTTCTTCGAAATGGATATTTATAACACCTAGTTTTTTCTCTTTCTATTTTCTATTCTCCCATATCTTTTATTATATATTCAATAGAACAATATTATTGGAATCACCTTAATCAGCCTCATAATTTGAGGGGGAAAAAAACGGATGGTATCAAGACCAGACAGTTGGATGTTCATTTTGTGAAAATAAAAACTGATCAGACAAGAAAAAATATGAGTATAAAACCCAAAAATTAGTAGACTCTTCAGTAAACAAAGAGCAACATTTGTCATTTTTTCCCTGGTTGTAAAACTTGGTTTTCATTTCATAATTCTGCTAGAAAACATGACAGTTAAAATGGTGTGTTAACAATATTATATAGAGTATAACTTTTAAGTTTCATTTTATAAATTTCCTTTTTCAAAAATGGACTAATGCATTTAATAATTTAGCAGGTGGAAATCTGTTTAGTTGAACTACTGTCAGGTACGCCCCTCAGAAATCTTTTTTTTTTGTTTGTTTTAGAAATCTTATTTTTAGTACTTAAAAACCACTGTCACTTAAATTTCCAATAATGATTAAAATTCCTTTCTTTTAAAATGAGAATTGCCAATGCCATGACCTTTGAGAAAGGTTTCTAAAAATAGAGCCTACATTGAAATGGTTTTCTTTAAAACATGGTTTTAGTTAACTTATACATGGTTCTGAGCACTGTTAACAATATCTGGAAAGTATTTTGAGAGATCAATGGAAAGTTTAACATTCTGAATTTAACATAATATACTGTTTTTGATTCAAAAAATAAAATCAGATTTTTCAAAGTAAAAAAGAAGAATAATGTATTTTATTTTTCTTTTTTTTTTTTCTTTTTTTTTTTTTTTTTTTTTTTATTGTTTTTTTTTTTTTTTTTTTTTTTTTTGGTTTTTGGGCCACACCCGGTGACGCTCAGGGGTTACTCCTGGCTATGCGCTCAGAAGTCGCTCCTGGCTTGGGGGACCATATGGGACGCCGGGGGATCGAACCGCGGTCCGTCTCCTAGGCTAGCGCAGGTAAGGCAGGCACCTTACCTCGAGCGCCACCGCCCGGCCCCTATTTTATTTTTCTTAAAATGGGAAGATGAGTGAGACTATTCTGTGTATATCTTTCTGCTTCTGACTTATTTCACTCAATATAATAGATTCCATGCACATCCATGTGTAGGAAAATATCATGACTTCATCTCTCCTGATGACTGCATAATATTCTATTGTGTATATATACCACAGTTTCTTAAGCCATTACTCTGTTGAGGGACTTCTTGGTTGGTTCCAGAGTCTGGCTATTGTAAATAGTGCTGCAATGAATATAGGTGTGGGGAAGAGATTTTTGAATTGCATTTTTGTGTTCCTAGGGTATATCCCTAGGAGTAGAATAGCTGGATCAAATAGAGGTTCAATTTCCAGTTTTTTATGGAATATGTATATTGTTTTCCATAAAGGCTGGACTAGACAACATTCTCACTAGCCATGAATAAGAGTTCTTTTCTCTCCACATCCCCACTGGCACTGCTTATTCTTGTTCTTTGTGATGTGTGCCAGTCTCTGTGGTGGGAGATGGCACCTCATTGTAGTTTTGATTTGCATCTCCCTGATGATTAGTGATGTGGAGCATTTTTTCATATGTATTTTGGCCATTTGTATGTCTTCTTTGAGGAACTGTCTCTTCATTTCTCCTCCCCATTTTTTGATGGGGCTATATGTTTTTTGTTGTTGTTGTTGTTGTTGTTGTTGTTTTTTGGGCCACACCTGGCGGTGCTCAGGGGTTACTCCTGGCTGTCTGCTCAGAAATAGCTCCTGGCAGGCACGGGGGACCTTATGGACACCGGGATTCAAACCGACCACCTTCGGTCCTGGATCAGCTGCTTGCAAGGCAAACACTGCTGTGCTATCTCTCCAGGCCCATGTGTTTTTTTCTTTTAAGTTCTGTAAGTACTTTGTATATCTTAGATATTAGCTTCTTATCTGATGGGTATTGGGTGAATAGTTTCTCCCATTCTATGGGTGGCACAATCTAGATGTCCAACCACTTATGAGTGGATCATGAGAATATGGTACATATATACAATAGATAAATATATATATAGTTCTAAGGAATGATGTGATTATTCAATTTGTAGCAATATGGATTGAACTAGAAGATATTATTTTAAATAAAGTAAGCTAGAAGAAGAATAAATATAAAATATTATAACTTATATGTAGCATTTAAAACAACTGCATAAAGAAACACATGGTAACAGTATTTGTATAGAACACCATTGGCTCCAGAGTATAGTAAGAAGAAAGAAACTCATTGGAAGAGTAGAAACAAATATATAAAAGAATGGAGGCCAATATTTAAGTGGTCTGAGGTGCATTGGTAGTGTATAAAAAGGACAGAATTAAATATACAGGTAAAAGGCAATAATAATGGAATCAAGAGAACCAAACGATAAAGATTTAAACTTAAATTGAGCTTGTTGTACTGCCAGGATAGGAGAGGGTCAAGGGGTTGGTATAGAAAGTATATGGAGAACATTATTGGAGAGATGTCAACTTTGGTGATGGGATTGGCCCTGAAACATTGTATGTCTGAATTACAACTCTAATAAACTTTGAAAATCACTGTGACTTTAAAAAACTTAAATAAAAATAAAGAAATGTATTCAAATTAGCAGTTTTTACTAATCTCTAGAATGTATTGCTATGCTAATTCATATATTATTTTTTGTGATTTTCGTTAATTTTTTTATAGAACTGGTGGTTTTTATTTATTTATTTATTTATTTATTTATTTATTTATTTATTTATTTATTTATTTATTTATTTTTACTTTTTGGGTCACACCCAGCGGTGCTCAGCGGTTACTCCTGGCTGTCTGTTCATAAATAGCTCCTGGCAGGCACAGGAGACCATATGGGACACCGGGGGAACCAACCACCTTTGGTCCTGGATCGGCTGCTTGCAAGGCAAACGCTGCTGTGCCATCTCTCCGGGCCCCAGAACTGGTGTTTTTATATGCCTATCTCTGAATTAAAATGTACCAGTTTCTCTGTTAATTAACCTAGCAAAATGCATAAATTAACCATATAATTTTATAAATGGAGACATTTTTGTGTAGTTTATTAAATTTTCTTATAGAACTAGTGTTTTATATACCTATCTCTGAATTAAATATATACTAGTTTTCCTATTAATTAACCTAGCAATATGCATAAATTAACTATATGATTCTATAAATGGAAACATTAATGTTATAGAAAGTACATTTTATCAATTAAAATTCTGAAGAATTCATAACATTATATGCTTCCAGTATTGACGTTATAATTCAAATTACTTACTAACCATATGTTTTCCAAGGAAAGAATAATTGAGATATCAACACTCATTCCAATTTTGGCTAAAATTCCTTCGTAAACATTGGAAATTCATTAGAAAAATGTGGTACATATTTATATAA
The DNA here is from genome assembly GCF_024139225.1 of Suncus etruscus. Lineage (NCBI taxonomy): Eukaryota > Metazoa > Chordata > Mammalia > Eulipotyphla > Soricidae > Suncus > Suncus etruscus. The sequence goes on along the minus strand of NC_064850.1, from coordinate 101,021,944 downwards.
ACAGTGTATGTACAACCTTTACCCATGTAACTTGAAGGAAACACACAGACACACACACACTCTGAAACTGCAGTAGTTAAAAGTGACTGTCATTGGTGAATTAAGAATGGGAGGGCACATCCCACAATTAGGTTTTCCTAGACTCTCTAAGATAATCTATAGAAAATATGTAAATGTTTCCTTAAAACGCAAGACTTTTTGAAAGTACTGTTTGCTGTCAGTATATTTCTTTGTTTTTAAGCAGCATCCAGGAATGTGAGATGTAGAACAGAGTCACTCCCTGAGAGTACAGTCTGTGTTCTGCAGGTGTCATGGTGCTTATCCAGATAGTGATTGGCTAGCAGGACTCTACCAATTGTTGCTTACAGGAATCACCTGTGCGCATACAGTAGTTGTGGAAATCAACTAAGGGACTGGAGCCCAGTTCACATAGCTGTGCTTACTTGAACCTTTTGTCTGGGTCGTGTTAATCACATTGATAAGTATATGTTCACCTGAAATAAAATTCCTAAGACACTGCATTGAAAAAATAAATTGAAACATAAATTTAAAAAAAATACCTTCCCTTGTAGCAAGCCTTTCTTAGGAATAATGCTATTTAAATAGAAAATATTCTAAATCCTCCTTTGGCAAAGATTATACAAAAGCATAGGATGTGAATTTTAAAGTAGTTTGCAAAGAAATAGTCTAAGGGAACATAATCAGGTATCATTATACTGGTGAGCCAGGGGTCAAAGTAATTGAATTTATAAAAAGACACATAGGATATCTAGTGAATTAAATTATAGAGAGTGATAACATCATATCCATACTATGGATACAAATAAAAGTGAAAAGAAGACTTTTGAGATGTAGTTTTCTCTCACTTCTTTCTGGAATAACATGCTGGCTTCCACTTCCTTGCCTTAAGGATTATGTGGGTGTCTGGGATTAGTTCCCAGAAATGTTAATATTGCTTTATTTTCATCCTCTCACTGATATGAAAACACAGCTGGGAAATTAAATGCAAATGCTAACGTTTTTCTTAGCAAAATTCTTTCAACTCTTGTAACAACCTCCTGTATCTGTTTGAATAACAGAATCTTATTCAACTTTGGTCATTAAGTTTTAATTAATTCATGAGATGGATCTGATGCAAAATGAATAGTCAGGTCATCTATGTCTATTTTTGATAGTTGCTTTCTAGAGTCTTCTTGGATACAAGATTTTAATTATTTTCTCCAAATCTACTGATGAGTCTCATTTGATAAAGCTTATATTTTATATATCCCCTTTAGATCAGTTATTTCAGGTGATTTCCCCTACTGATGTATCCAATACTTTAAATATTCTGATGAATGTAAATTGCAATGATGTATTTCCTTATAACGGCATGACTGATTTATCTATATGCTAAGCTATTGCTGTGGTACTTAACTAGCTACTTCCTCCATCTACACAATTTACATTTTAATCATTCTCACAGCTTTTATTCACTTAAATGTATTGAATTATATTCTTAGCCAAACTATTTTTTAAATGACACATCTCATAAGGCATGACTGATTAGTTTTTCAAGCTAAATACATTAAATATCACTAGAAGGGAATTGTGGAGGTCTGTAATACTTTTGGGGCATTAAAATGCTGTTGAGGTTTCTGAAGTCTGCATAGCAATTGTTAAAGCATATCTCTATTAAAATAACTAATAAGAACTATGTGTCTTTTATATATGTCTATATATGTGTTTATATATGTAAACTTTGAGATGACCAACAGTAGTCTTTATATAGAATACTGCATACATTTTAAAAGTACAAAAATCTATAATGCTAAATCATGAAGGAACACGAAATAAAATATATCTTTATAATTAATCAGCAAATAAGGCATGTCTTGAGTTCTATAATGTTATTAGTAAAATGTTATGTATATGGACATAAAATTTTAAGCAAGCAGCTTAAATTCTTATATCACACTTGGTCATAGATCTTCATGTTACTACAGTATATAAAAATAAGTTATGAAAGTAAAATTTTGACTTATAGACAATTTGACAAATTATAGGAGAATTATCCACTATTCACCACACTATACTTAAAAAAATAAAAACAAAAATGGTTGGGGCCGGAGCGATAGCACAGCGGTAGGGCTTTTGCCTTGCATGGGTCTGACCCAGGACTGGGATGGATCTGAGATGGAACTCTGGCATCTCATATAGTAGTCCCCCAAGCCAGGAGAGACTTCTGAACTCATAGCCAGGAGTAATCACTGAGCGTCACTGGGTGTGGCCCCAAAACCAAAAAAAAAAAAATAAATAAATAAAAAAATCTCAATAATAGTATAACAGATAGGGCGTTTGCTTTTACATGTGCCAAATTGTCCCAAATGCATCCCATATGGTCTGCAGAGCAGGAACAGGAGTGATTTTTGAGTAAAGAGCCAGGCAAATTTCTGTGTATTACAAGTTATGGCCCCAAAATAAAATAAACTCCTGAACCCAAACAGATAATAATGGGGCAAGTTATACTTTTTATACATTTTATAAAATGACAAATCTCTCTCCTTACTATAAAAGATTAAATACTTACATCAATATTTGCCAAAGTGAAAAATAGCAACAGTGAAATTCTAGAATGACCCAGGATTTTGAGAGTAGCTTTATGCACAATTGTTTATGAATGTGTTTATGAATGTGTATGAAAACCATGATTGGGAGATTTGGAGACAGACTTTTAAATATATAATAAATCCTCATATCATTTGAGTTAAAAATCTAAGACAAAGTTTGGAAAAACATTTAGATTTAGAAGTGAGAGCATCACTATATATAACTATTTCTCTGAATGTAGAAATTAAACATTTCTTGGTATCCACTATTTCCTTAATTCTAATAAAGAGGTACTGAAGGCAATAGCAATGATCAACAAACACAAACTAAAACATTAGATATGACAAATAGGCCTTTGCCATGAGATAGATAGCAGGGAAAAATAATTATTTGAAACTAATTCTACAAAAAATTTACAATTCAGTTGTTTATTGATATTCAACTTGTATTAGAATATATATATATATATCCAGTATGTAAATGGATATGTAAATTAGAATTCTTTCAACAACGTTACATTTTTTGGTAAATTCAGAAAATAATTTTGAATCTGATGAGAAGCCAATTATTTTAATTTTAGTAGAATTATTTGGACTTGTGTCTCAAGGATATTTCATGAAATACAGGAAGAGCAATAATTAAAATATTTAAGTAGAACATTCCATGAAATACAGGAAGAGCAATGATGAAAATATTTAAGTGGAAGGTTAATTTTGTCAGTTGGCCCACTAAACAGACACCAGGCAATTATTTATATTTTAAGATAAGAAGTATCTTGAGACTGAGTTAATGCTGAAGGAGGTCAAAGTTCCCAGGTTGATGCAGGCTGGGGGAGGTCCCAAAATGTCTGCCGGGCCTAGGGGTCCTAGGGGTCCAGCAGTCAGCCTGATCCGCAACTCCGGCCCCCAAACACTCACCTCAGCCTAGGCAAGCCGTCAGGGGATGCCAGGAGAAGTCCCCAAATGTCTCAATTGCTATATTTTCTAATAAAAGAATTCCCTTTCCCCAATACATCAAACCATAGCAAACATTTTTGGTAATGTAATTTAATGTCTTTATTCAAAGGTAAATTTTATATGCTGTATAGAATAAAATCAATGATTTATAAGTTTAACCACTGTAGTTATCTTAAACAAAGATGGTTATTATAATCAAAGGACTAAAGGTACTAAGTTTTATGGCAATGTTTAAAATATTTATGTCAAAATAAACACATGATGAGGTATGTACTTTTATAATAATCATTTTATTTGTAAGTAAAAAGAAGATCAAATTTGGTTATATGATTCAGAAATAAAACAGACAAACTAGGAACATTAGATTCAGGATTTATGAGTTCACTGATGTGAACTAAGCTATTCGACAAATATTTATGCAGATAGGGCTACTATTTGTCATGAAAAATTCTAACATACTACCAAATAAAAAATAAAAATGCAATTCAATAAAATAATTTAAACATGATTTTGAAAAATAAAACTTTTTCAAAATAGCTGAAAGAAAAAATACTCTTTTAATACTACAGGTTTCATCTATCATTATTATTTAAACATCAATTTTTTTGTTTTGGGGCTACACCTAATGATGTTCAGGGGTTACTCTTAACTGCACTCAGAAATTTCTGGCTTGGGGATCCATATGGGACATCGAGGGATCAAACCATGGTTTGTCTTAGGCTAGCTTCAGCCAGGCAGACACTTTAACGTTCCCTGCCACTGCTTTAGCACCTTAAACATCATATTTTTTAAAGACTAGAATTCATAGAAATTTCTTCATTATCATGAATATTAAAAGGAGGATGAGAGGTAGCAGAGAAGGTATGGCAATTCCTTTTCATGCAGTTCATCTAGGTTCAGTTCATGGCACATCAAATGGAACAGCAAGTTTTTATAGGCAGGATACCTGAGCACAGAGCTAGAAGTAAATCTTCAGCAATGCCAGGAGAACCCCCACCTCTATAAAAAAAAGTATATTTATGAAAAATATAGTGTGAAAATAAGACAGTACATAATAAACAAAAACAAACTAAAGGTTGAAAGATAATACAAAAGTTCAAATGCTTGCCTTGAATACAACCAATTCCTGTTCAACCCAAAGTACCACATATGGTCTCCAATGACCTCCACGAGTGACTCTTGGCTAAAAACTAGGAGAAAATCCTGAGTACCACCATGTGTAGTCCCCAAATTATTGTAATTTTATTGTGTCTAAATTTGGATAATTAAAAGTACCAAAGTGCAATGAAAGTATTATTCTTTTTGCATTGCACAATGAATTATAGTTTAGAAATAAGTAACATATATGTATATGTTATATTTTAAAAGCTATTTAATTATCCTAAGCTCCGACTGCAATCTATAATGCAAACTTGGAAGAAAATATATTTTTATACTATGTCAAATGTGAAATTGGTGGCAGAACATTTAACAAGGTGAGGGATCCTACTGTTATTTGATATTTTAAACCATTTTAACAACTTGAATTGAGAAAAAAGTACAGTGGGCACAGTTCTTGCCTTGCATGCATTTGAAATAGGTTCAATCTCTGGTATAACTCTGGGATCCTTTAACACTTACTTCAGGAGTGATCCCTGAGTTTCAAATCAGGAGTAAACCCTGGGACACTGCCAGCTGAAATCCTATCCCAAAATAAACGTATTTTATATGTCTAACCTATATAAAAAAAACTAATTTGATGTATTAGGCTCCCTTATTATTTGTCTCAATATATATTTAAATCACTTAAATTGTTGTCTTTCTAAGTAGGGAACCAAGATAAAAATAGAGAAGAAGCGAGGCTGACCTAGGAAAGAACGCAATTTGATTCCCTGGTGTCCCATCTGGTCTCCCAAGCCAGGAGCAATTTCTGAGCGCATAGCCAGGAGTAATCCCTGAGCATCATCATCATCAGGTGTGGTCCAAAATCCAGAAAACAAAAAGAAAAAAAAAGAAGAAAAGAAAAGAAAATAGAGAAGATAGAATAAAGGAAAGCCATGTAAATATGTATTAATAATATAATTAACATAAAACTAGAATATATTTTGGGATTAGATACAGCTTCGTAGTTTTGAATGGGAGATATAATGTTGAACAGGATGAAGCAAGTCAGGATTGAATGCAGAGTCCCCGTGCTCTAGAACTAGCCTCTAAGTGCCATTTGGTATTACTCCAATATCTATATTTATATCTATATCTATATCTATATATATATAACTAAAAATAACATTGATGTTAAGAAATTTGCTTTTGTGAAAATTAGTAATATTCATGTTAATAGTTCAAAGAGCAATTATTTTGTGTGAATCTTAGTTAATTGGTATATATTAATTTACAGACTTTGATAAAGTTTCTAAAAATAAAGAACTAGTAAAATGTAAATAAAAGGGGATTTTGAGAGATTTTAAATAAAATTTTAAAAAGTTTGACAACTAAATAACTGATAATGTAAAGTTAACAAAACATTAAGAAAATCAGAATATTTGAAACTGCAACCTGGTGGAAGTAAGACATGTTAGTTAAACTGGAATGATGGTAATCTTTTTTTAAATTTAAATAGTAAGTGAAGAGTGTAATTTATCAAGCCCTTTGTATGTTCTTGAGTATTTGAGTTTAAAAGATATAAATAAGAAGAATTGAGACATTCTCTGTATAATTGAAGCTATATATCACACTGGAAATATGTAACTGTAAAATAAAATGTAATAGGTATTGGGAAAAAATAAAGCTACATAACAAAGCCAGATAAGAGACACACAATTCTTTGTTATGTGTTTCTTACTGTTTCAAATAACTTAATGCAATAGTAGTTGAATGTATTCATTAAGATATATATGAACATATATATGTTTGTTTTTACATGTAATCCTCCTTTTTTCTCTTTCTTTTCCTAGTTAATATGTTAAATATGGCAAGGTACTTGAAATAAATAGGATAAAAATAGATAAATATGAGAACTTCTGGCTCTGAAAATTTTTCCACCATAAAAGGAAGGCTTTTCTTTATTCTCAAATTCCAGATAGCTATCCTTGCCTTCAATCCTTTGGCTTCATTATTGCTTAGATAACGACAATCATATAGTACTTATTGATCTTGGTAATGTGTGTACAGGAAAGATGTAAAGTTGTAATCCTAGAAATATTAAGAAACAAATACAACAAAAATGACTAATAGAGCAGTTACAAAAGTCCTGCCTAGATGAATATGTAGAGGGGTGATGAAAAGTTGTAAATTTACATGGGAAGCAAGAAGAGATCTAGAAAGAATCAATATATTAGATACTCCTACCTAAGCAATTGTTCATTAAAAACTCTGAAAGACGTAATGCAACAAAGTTTGTTAAACTGCCCAAACAGTTCAAAATGAGAAGCTATCACAATTGGATTTCTTGTGCTGATAATACAAACTTAAAGTCTTTACATATCACAATTTCCCATTGGTTAGGAAAAAATAAATCTTTGACATCATGAACATCTAAATCTAGAATATTCTCTGGGTATAGAAAGTGTAAAGATCAGAGTAATAGTAGTAAGAAAGGAGTTAGTTGTTTACCCAGCAAATCAGGTGCCATTCCTACCACCACATAGGAAGTAATTCCTAAAATTAGAGACAAGAGTAAGTCCTGAGCAAGTAGGTGTATCCCCACTGCAAAAATAAGTAAATAAATATATAAAAGAAAAAAAGAAAAAAAATAGTTGTTAGAGGTTTTATCAATCCCTAAGTACATAGAAACTTAAGCTTAGTGCAGAACTGTATTATACTGGACTGTACTATACTAGCTGCAAAGAAATTATCATCCTCTCTCTCTCTTTATATATATATGTATATATATATGCTTATATATGTATGTATCTTAAATCATTGAAGTAGTATTTACTATTTATACAAAAGATGCACATAATGCAACTTATTATTTTGAATTAGAATTCCATTAATTACTTTAAACTACCAAATTAATAGCTCTGCTTCTCCTATTCCCCCAGAAACTTGCAATATGTCATATGGCAAAGGAGGCCTAACAGATGTTATTAAGAAGCTTCCCTTAAAATATTATCCTAGATGTAAATGGACCAAGTCTATTCATAAAACTCTTAAAAAAGGAGAACATTGTTTTTTCCCCAGCTGGAATCAGAAATGCAGCAAAAAAAAAAGATAGAGGATTAAAATATGAGGGGGTTCAATCCACTGGAATTGGTTCTGGAACTGAAGCTACAACGAAAATATAAAAGAGGGGTGGGCAGCTCTAGGAGCAACAAGTGAACCATGACCTGAACAACCCTCCAGAAAATGGGAAATTATTCCTACAACTATAATAAACTGAATTTGGTCAATAAGCTAATGATATTGGAGTCAGATTCATCCCTGGAACAGAAGACAAGAGCCGTCTTGACCCTTTGATTTCTGAGAATAAGGGAGAATGCCATTAAATGGAAACTGTACTCAGACTTCAGATCCACAGAACTGAAAGTAATACATGAATTGTTTGAAGCTATTTGCAAACAAATTTATGGTAATTTGTTATATTAGCAAGAGAGAACTCTGTGTTAACTTTGCTAAGCACTTGGATTGCATTTGTGAATTACATTCAAATAACAATACATTAAACTTAAATATGAAAATAACAAATAAATTAATATGTTTATTTCACTGAGACTATCCCACAATAAAAGAGGCAGGGCATAAAATGATGAAGACAAGGGCCATAGTACACAGATAGTGCAGTAGGCGGGGTGTTTGTCTTGCATTAGTCTGATCTAGGTTCACACCTTGCTATTCTCTATGGTTCCTTGAGCACTACCAGGAGTAATTTCTGAGTGCACAGCCAAGAGTCACCCCTGATCACTACTAGGAATGGCCCCCAAACAAAACAAACAGAACAAAATGGTGACTACAATTTCAGTTGGCAAAGACTAAATCAAGCAATCAATTATTTAAACCCTTTTAATTCCATGACTAAGTACCATATACCTGAGAGTTGTTTGATGTTTGATCTCCTGCTCTTCTTTCAGATAAACACATACTCAATATTGTTCTGGGACTCTACCTTCTTAAAAGCAACAGCCACTCGCAATTGCACCAAAGGCTCCATCTGCTCCACCTTATTTGGGGACTGGTACTTGAGAAAATGTTGGTTTAAAAGGAAAATGAGTGGAGAGAATAAATGCGAATCTGAAAGGATGTGGGACAGAAGTTATGAGGTCTCAGGGGTATTAGTGGTATTAAGTAAGGACAGAACTAAATATCCAAACCAGAGTGAACAACAATGAAATAATCAGGCAAAACTTTAATAATCAAAACTTAAAATGGGCCTGTTATGCTGGTAGGGTGGAAGTCAGAAGTTGATGTCATGGCATCTACTCTGGGAACATTGGTCAACACTTGTGGTGGGATTGGCCCTGAAACATTGTATATCTGAAACCCAACTATTTATTTTTGAAACCTAACTATTAAGAACTTTATAAATCACAATAGCTTCAATAAAATATTAAAAAATAAAAAATAAGTTGTTTCCTCAAAAGTTATATAGAAATTGTTACTAAAAATATCAAAACAGACTCAGAGAACTTCTAAGTAGTTGGCAGAATACATACAGCAAATGTACTTTCAGATATAAGAACCAACATACATGATTTTAGAAGTCTTTCCTAGTGTTCTAAGATTAAATGATCAGTTAGTTTTAGTTAGCATTGGTCTTACTTCAATTTGGTTGATTCCTGCAGCTACTAAGAAACCAATCTAGGGATTACAAATATCCCAGAAATGTTCCTCAAAACTAATAGTGACCAGAGTAATATATTTTCAGAACAACCCTTATGATAGAAGGCTGGCAGGGAGCTTCTACATTTCAACTCTTGATTTAGAAATCAGCATATATATTCCCTGTGATTTCTTGCTTTTATCAATAAGACAGAATCCTGGCTATCTCCTTACCAGTGAAGAAACTATGGGTGATCAGAATGCCAAAGTCTGTTTTTTATAAGATTTAGGTCCAACAAGGTTTTAGTGCCCATCCCTGCAACTTTATAACCCCCAAATAACTTTCAGAAAATGAATGGTTTACAATCTTCTACCCTTCAGTTATCTATAAGTGGAAGCTTAGAAGTGTGTGAGGGCAAAATATAGGCAGTTGAGAATATTTTATGCTGCTGAGCATGTCAGATTTTAAGCTTCATGGGTTTTAAACACACACACTTCTGAATAACTCTGCCCTCATGTCTGATCTTTCGAGTTCAGCAATCTTAGGAGAGACAGCAATTACCACTTCATCCTGTTCAGTGATATATGATTTGTCTCTTATTCTTATCTTTATAGTAACTTAAAGATTTAGAAATAGGAGCAAAAATAGATATTTTAAAAAAAGACAATTTTGAATTATGAAAATCTATTAAAATCTGGAATAAATGAGTCCTTTCAGATTTAAATTAAATGTAAAGGATAGCTTTGCATCTAACTGCAAATTATATAAAACTATTTATAATTAAGAGATAGTAATTTCTTAGTGACTAGAATAAATTCAGGGACTTTCAGTTATAGAAAGATAGTAATAAAGAGGACAATTCACTGATCATCTTGTCTATTTGGTGTTTAAAAATAAACTTTCTATAAACTCAGAATAAAATCAGTGCCAGGAAATGCTAGGCATTGATTCTGTGTGTAGACCTGAGCCAATAGTATTCTTAAGCATATTTATTTTAAATGAAAGCTTAGAAATAGTTTCTATCAAGAGTTTTCAAAATTACATTTGTTGGAATTGTGTGTATGTTTTGTTCAATTTTTTGAGACTATTGACTCTGTTATTTGTCATTTTTACTATCTGCAAGTAAAACATGTAAATATTACTCAGTTTTAGATTCTGGGATATAATACTCCTGTTTTCTGTATCCACATATTAAAACATGGCAGAACAATTTTATATGAAATTAATATTCCTTTGAAAGTTATACAAATTTTATTTACATATGAAATAGAGCCAAAAGATTAAAATTATACATTTTTACCATAATATTCAAATAGACTCAACCAACTTATCACGCATGTAAAATAGGAAGTAACATTATCTTAATCTGAAATAGGGTGTAGTAAACATTTTAATTTGTATTTTCTTCATATTATTGACTTGATTTTTTTTCAGGACCAGATAGTACAATGGGAAATGAGACTGCTTTACATAGATCTGACTTAGGTTTGATATCAGGCATCCCATATGCTTCCCTGAGCTTTACCGGATGTGGCCCCATATATAAAAGAGCATAAATTTAAAACCTAGTTGCCTCTACTAAAATTTATTTATACAATGTATAAATTAATATTTAAAAAATAGATGACATGAATTGAGGTTATTATCCATAATGCTAATTGAATAAAATGAACTCAGATCTTCCTATGAAAGGTTAATATAGAAAGTCAGATTGCTATAAGAATGTATCTTCAATTTTGACCTTTCACTTTCCTTTCAACAGACTCTCAAAAATCTAACTTTTTCTCTGAAATGATGCAATGCCTCATTAACCAGAACTGTGGGTCTCTGTCCATACATTTTGATTCAATTTGATTTACATTTTTCTCTTGTACTTAAAAATAGTACAGGGACTAGGAAAGACTTCATATTTATACTATCTGAAAAAAATACATTGTTTAGTTTTATGATAAATTGTGAAAATCCACAAAAATATTTTTTATAGAAAATCATTATAAACTAAGAAATTGGGTAGATAAAAATACTAGTGAAAGAGACAGATGAGCAGTTTTAAGGTGTAGATCTGTGTGTGTGTGTGTGTGTGTGTGTGTATGTGTGTGGTGCTCCTCAAGGTTTATATCTGATTCCAAATTCTGAAATGACTCTGGCAAAGCTCAGGCTACCACATGGTATGTGGAGAGCAAAACCTGAACCAGTTATTTGTAAGGCAGGCATCTTCTCCCATTACTTCATTTTAATATGTGCATTCTCTAGCTTTTTATAAAAACTGCTTTGGTTATGCTAGAAATTCCCTATCTCCGTACATTTTTGCATTGTTTTGTTTTGGGATGACACATGACAATCCTCAGGGGTTACTCTTGGCTCCACATGGAAATATTTCTGGCTGTGGTTGGGGGAACATGTGGTATATGGGGATAAAATAAAGATCAAATTGAGATAAACTAGAAAATAAAAACAGCATTGAATGTTAGTAATCTGAAAAATAAAGAAAGATATCAAGTGTGGACTTTAGCTTTGATTTATAGTATAAAGCAGAATAAAGTTCTAAGCTTTGCTTTTCTATTTTAACTTGTACCTCCTATCAGTATGACTAAAATTTAACACCTAGAGTGTCTGTAATATTTGTTTGTTAGTTTTGTTGAAATTGAAGAAAAGGATACACAAAAGAAAATGTTTATGGACCACTATGCACTTTTGTGGTTTTGCATAGAGGAAGTAATTGCTATCATGCAGAGTTGAAAAAGAATTGCAGGGCCCGGAGAGATAGCACAGTGGCGTTGGCCTTGCAAGCAGCCGATCCAGAACCAAAGATGGTTGGTTCGAATCCGGTGTCCCATATGGTCCCCCGTGCCTGCCAGGAGCTATTTCTGAGCAGACAGCCAGGAGTAACCCCTGAGCAATGCCGGGTGTGGCCCAAAAAAAAAAACAAAAAAACAAAAAAAAAGAAATGAAAAAAGAAAAAGAATTGCAATGCAACATAGACCCGGAATGATAAAAAAGATGGCATAACATAAAATAACTGTTCTAATTGAGTAACTGATCCACTTCAGACTTGCTTTCTGTAACAGTAATACAAAATAATCAAACACCTTCTATCTTTCAAGGTCTTATTATTACCAGATGGATAGAATAATGAATTAGCTATCAAATTATTTTTGTCTTATATTATACTAAATAAAACTTGGAAAGTAAACGTGAGTCCACGTATGTCAATTTTTTCAACAATTCATACATATATATTTACAAGTATAGAGCTACAAAAAAACTTTGACCTTTTTTTGTTTTGACAAATATTGATGGCTTCTAGTTTTTTTATATTTTTAATAATAAAGATAAAAAAGCAAAAGTGATAGCCATTATCACTTTGCTAAATTAATACTTTATTAATATGCTTTATATTGTTAAATAGGAAATGAGCAATTTTGTTGCATTTAAATAAAATCAAGTATCTTAAATGAATAAAGTTGTTTATTATTTTGTGATTGCAAACTATGTTTTCTGAATAAAAACTTATTTGCAGTGTAATATTTACTTCAGAAATAAAAGGTAGATAAATTGATATAAAAATGTACCATCAGAATTAATTATTAACCTCTATATAAACTCAAGCAAGCAATATGTCTTGCTGAAAACTAAAACACCTTTACAGTATTGTGATTTGGCTCCATAGATGTTAAATTAAAGATGAAAATATACATATTTTTTCTCAGTGAAAATATAGATAGATCTTGAATGAACATAGAAAAAGGGATATCCATTTATTATTTTAGCTATCATATAAAATACAAAATAAATAATAATAAACAGCTAATTATTTTTGATTGTTTTCTTTTTGTTTGGGGGAACTATTTTGGAGTTACTCTTGACTCTGCACTTAGAAATAACTCATAGTAGACTCAGGAGACAATATAGATGATGGGGATAAAACCCAGGTCAGCTGTGTGCAAGGCAAACACCCTACTTGATGTTCTATGGCTCGGTCCCCACAGCTACATTTCTTAATCAGAAAAATAAGCATAAAACTGATAACAAGAAAAGGATAATTAACATAATGAGGAGTGATCAAAGTGTTCCTTCTACTTTGCCAAAACATAATACCATGAACTAAGATATACTAAGGATCAACTTGCTGAATGGTAATTGATCACATTCGAAGAGTAATGCATTACATAATTGCAAAATTCTATGATAAATCAATTTTTTATTTTTTGGGGGGCCACACCCTGTGATGTGCAGGGGTTACTCCTGGCTGTGTTCAGGAATCACTCCCAGCTCAGGGACTATATGGGACATAGAAGATCGAACCAAGGTCAGTCCTGAATCGGTCATATACAAGGCAAATGCCCTACTGCTGTGCTATCACTCTGGCCCCCGAAATATTTTTTCTAAGCAAATTATTAAACCAGAAAGTGAGCCTTTGATTATTTGCATAGTCTTATAGTTGTGCATAAAATATTCCATTTTTATATCTATATTTTGGATAAAATAATTTCCTAAATATTTACTGCAGTCAAGTTCTATGATAAGTACTGTACTATTTCTTCTTTTCTTTTTCCATTTCTTTCTTCTCTTTCCTCCTCTTTTATCCTTCCTCCCCTTCTTCTTTCCCTCCAATCTCCCTTCTCTTATGCTCTCCTCTCCTCCCCTTCCTATTTCCTCTTCTTCACTCCTCTCCTCATTATTTTTTTTTTTGAGAGGGGCGGTAGATAAAATCATGGCTTACTCATGAATCTGTGCTCAGAAATCATTCCTGGCCCTATTCAGGACCAGATATGATTATCAGGAATCAAATTTCAGTTCAGCTGCATACAAGGCAAAGTTCCCCACCTACTAGACTATTATATTTCTGGTTCCAAGCACTCTATTATATCTTTAGTTTAGAGAAAAATATCTTCTCTAAAATTCATATCAAATGATATTTGTATAAAAATCCTAAGCAACAAACTTTCATCATATTTGGGTATGCATCATTTATATCCCTTAGTCAAAAATGTAAGTTGATTTCTGTAGTATTTGAGTTTTGAGTCTCCCTACAAAATATTTATATTCACCACTCAGTAACTTAGAATGTGACCTTATTTGAAAATAGGGTTGTCACAGATGCATTTGACTAACAAAAAATGAGATTATTCGAGTGAAGATTAATCCGTTATTACTGGTGTCACTGAATAAAGGTGAAACATGAGCAAAGCCATGTACCTAGAGAACTTGCCTTATCAATAGAATGATGAGCCTTGGAAGCCAAGAAGAGACATTCCAAACAGATCCATTATCAATTCTGAGTTAAAACTAACCCTAAAGGCAGAAGAGATGGTACAGTGCATGTAAAGAATTATCTTTCATAGGGTGGTTCCCGTTTGAGTTTTTCATTCCAAATAATCTCCCAAGGTGCAAGGAATGATTGCTAAATGTAGAACTAGGAGTCATCCCTAAGCAGTATTGAATTTGCCCCCAAGCAAGATAAACACACAATAAAAGGCAATACAAATTTGTGTTTTGAACATCTAACCCAAAGAATTATGATAATAATTTCTGTAATTCAAGCTTGTAATTTTCTAATACTCTTTCAAGTCAATTTTAATAAATTTATTAAATATTTTTAACAGTTTATTTCTAGAATATTTTGCCTAATAGTAAAAAATAATGTTTATAGTTTAATAAGTATAAAATTGGGTTATTTTAGGTAATAAAATGACACAAGTAGGTGTTTGATTTTTTTTTTTAGGGCCTAATGACATTAATGACAGGTATGTGGTAGACAGGATCTAGTTTTATATTTTGTCCTTGTGTTTCCAAAAGAATGATGTCCAAGTTAAGTACTAAAATAAAGTGCTTATTATAAAGAAAAGGGAGGAGAAATTTTCACATGACTGATAATTTTCTGTATATGTTCTGATGTCTATTTATATTCTCTGAATACTTATTAATCAGGCTGTGTTTTTTTTGTTTTTGAGCTGCTTCTATATTTTTTGCATTAATATTGTTGGCTTAATATATTCTCACTTTTTCCTTTTTCTCTTTGTCAGTATACTGAGTAGAAACTTTATTTATTTATTTATTTATTTATTTATTTATTTATTTATTTATTTTGCCTTGGGGAACTCCTGGTGGTGCTCAGGGGTTATTCCTAGTTCTGTGCTCAGAAATTACTCCTGGCGGAGCTGGAGTGGTAGCACAGTGGTAGGGCCTTTGTCTTACACTTGGCTGATATAGGATGGAGGCATGTTCAATCCCCAGCATCCCATATGGTTCCCCAAGCCAGAAGTGATTTCTTAGAGCAGAGTCAGGAGTAACCCCTGAGTATCACAGAAAACAAAAAAACAAACAAAGAAACAAAGAAATTACTCCTGGCAGATTCAGTGGGCCTTATGGGATGTTGGGGAATAAAATCTGGGTTGGCCTCATGCAGAGCAAAAGCCTTTGTGCTATTCAAGTGTCCCACTGTTTAGGAACTTTTAGTTTGGCATACTTCCTTTTGCTTAATTCTGCTTCAAAATGTGGCTATTTGTAAACATAATCACAGCTAGTTCTAAGGTCAATATCAAAGAGCTTTGCCTATGTTCTGTTCATAGCAACTTACCATCACCAAATCTAAATGATATAATAGATAACCAGATATAAATGGTAAATTAATCATAAAAATAAGAAATGAATGTGAGGATAAAGATAAATAAATTCTTAAACATAGTTGTTGGGAATTAAATTTAGCAAACCACCCATGGTTTAATATTGTACAGCATGTTACACAATCAAATATTTAAATTTCTTTATTATCCAGTTAATTCATTTAAATGTTTACCTATGTGTAACATTAATGTGATAGATGAATCATTATGTTAATTACATTATTCACAATATACAATATTTTTAAAATAAAAACTTACTTGCCTTGCAATTGCACACCAGCTTTACTGCCTAACATTCCATATGGTCCCCCTAACACTGCCAGGACTAATGTCTGAGCATCAGGGGGTTGCTCACAAACCAAAATTTGTGAATAGTAAAAATATTTCTGTCAGTCACTCATTAATTAATATGTGATATGTATATTAATGTGGTATGTATATGCATGATGAAAGCTACTCAGTTATGAAAAGTATAAAGATAGTCCCTGAAGAAGATTTTTTAAAGTGAAATAAGTATTCCTAAGAACAACAAATATAATATGATTTAATTCAACTGTGTAATAAAAATAAATAAAATAATAAAATACACAAATCATAGATTATGAAAGTATAATGGTGGTTACCAGAGTGTTACTATAGGGAGATGAAAGATCACTAGAAAATCTTAATATGATTAATTTTATAAAATTTATGGTGAATAAAACATATATTAATATGTCTAAGTGTAAAGTTAAATACAAGGTTTTTTTTTTAAAGAAAACAAAGTAATAAAACATTTAGATTGTGAAACAAAGTTACTGAAGAAGTTTTTGGAGAAAATGGAAAATTTGATTGATGGTTATAGTGTGGTTTATTAATATAGTGGTAAAGGCACTTAGTGTTTTTTATATTAAGTTAGCATATACAAGTGCCAAATTATATGGCTGAATATAATTATATATTTGAAACATAAATAAAGATAATTTCAATATTATAAAACTGTCAGGTAGGGAGCCGGAGTGATAGCGCAGTGGTAGGGCATTCACATTGCATGGTCTGATCCAGGATGGATTGCAGGTCAATCCCCGGCATCCCATATGGTCCCCCAAGCCAGGAATGATTTCTGAGAGCACACCCAGGAGTAACCCGCAGGGGTCTTCAAACTACGGCCCGCGGGCCACATATTGTATTTATTCCCATTTTGTTTCTTCAGTTCTAAATAAGATATATGCAGTGTGCATAGAAATTTGTTCATAATTTTTGTTTTTACTATAATCTGGTCCTCCAACAGTCTGAAGGACAGTGAACTGGCCCCCTGTTTAAAAAGTTTGAGGACCACTGCTAGAGCGTCACAGGGTGTGGCCCAAAAACCAAACCAAAACAAAACAAAATAAAACAAAAAAAACTGTCAAGTAATATCAGAAAAAATATTCAACTTATCTGTATACAATGTATACAAAAATATTAAAAAAGGTTAAAAGAAAAGGTAGAATGAAATATGTAAAAGATATCTGTTCTCTCTTTATGAATTCTACATATGCTTAAATATAATTAACCAATTAGCATTTTAAATAAGTATAATTGTCATCTTAGAAAAAAATGGAAATTGTTATACTAAAACAAGAAAAAAAATTTAAAGGTATCTTTTTTGTTTGTTTTTGATCACACCTGGTGAAGCTCAGGAGTTACTCCTGACTCTGTGCTCAGAAATTGCTCCTGGCTTCGGGGGACCATATGAAACACCCGGGATAGAACCCAGCTCTGCTGCATGCAAGGCAAACGTCCTACACTGCGCTATTGCACTGGCCTCATAAATTCATAATTTAAGTTTCAAGTATAAATCATACTGACCACATTTTTATCTTTTAAACTGAACATTTTGTCCAACTTATTTCTTTAACCATAAAAAGCATGAATTAAGGCCATATAATTGAATACATGAATCAAGAACAGGTTGTAGATAGTAATTAATTTTTAGGTTTAGATTGACATCATTCTAATTGTATGTGTTACTATGTAAGAAGGGTTTCTAGGGGCCGGAGTGGTGGCGCAAGCGGTAAGGCATCTGCCTTGCCTGCACCTGTCTAGGATGGACTGCGGTTCTATCCCCTGGCTTCCCATATGGTCCCCAGAGCCAGAAGCGATTTCTGAACACATAGCCAGGAGTAACCCCTGAGCATCACCAGGTGTGTCCCCAAAACTAACATGGTTGGTTCGAATCCCGGGGTCCCATATGGTCTCCCGTGCCTGCCAGGAGCTATTTCTGAGCAGATAGCCAGGAGTAACCCCTTAGCACTGCCGGGTATGGCCCCAAAACCAAAAACCAAAAACCAAAAAAAAAAAAAAAAAAAAAAAAAAGAGACTAAAGAAACTCTGTGCTTATGGAATAGTAAAATTAATATTGTGAAAATGACCATTTTACTAAAAGCATTAGATAGATTAAATACAATCACTGTTAAAACATTCAATGATATTCCTCAAGGAAAATAATTTGCATCACTGAAATTATACATAACCAGAAAACACCTGGAAATACTAAAATTCTACTGATACAAAAGAAATAATGGAGTTACCACATTCTCTGGATTCAAAGTATAGCGATTAATATATTGAAATCAGACACACTGATTAATGGATTTAAATGGAAAGTCCTGAAATAAATTAACATGTGTATATTGTATGAATCATGGGAAAGGTGTCTAGAAAATAAAATTATTTTTTCTTCAAATACTGAAACTGAAAGCACTGGATACATCCTAATCCTTAACTATGAACTTGTCTTTTTTAATATTCTGAAATTATGCATGAGTTAAAATTAAGAGAAAAACCCTTATAAATTATCCAAATAACTGATTTAGTTCAAAGCCATTGACATTTATAATAGGTATACATCTTCTCAATTTAAAGAGGTCTTTCAACTAATATTACCTACTGAAACATTTACAAACTCTAATAGAATAATTATATTTTTGCTTTGATTATCATCATTTTAAATGATTGTTCATGGAATAAAAATGGTAGAAAGCCAAGTACACACACTATAAAAGTAGTTTTAGAAACAAACCATTAGATAAATGTATTCTGCCAACAGTTAGCCTAAATTATAAAAAATAAGCTGTTGATACTGTTAATCATTATTAATGCTATTAATATATAGTTAATGTTAGTTGTCTGTGTTTCAAAAGTCCTAAAACTTCATCAAATAATAATTTAATGAGTCTTTTAATATCAAAATTAAAATGTTTGTAAACCTTTAAAGTGGTGACAGGCACCAATTACAAAATAGTAATTATCATATGAAAATCTTTTACTTTTTTAAGTCTGTGGCTATAAGAAAATGTGCTACAGTTAAAATTATAAAGTCTAAAGATACTGTGCTAATATAAAATTTTCGGAAACATGGTGTTGAAATAAATTTATTTAATTATAATAGGGTGTGACAACTTATATGAATATTTATAGGCAATAGTGTGCACAACACCCTTGTCTGTTGTTTAAATATAGTTAACTGGTGTTAAAATATTTAATTATACAATTGAATTTGATTACAAAAATGTCTTCAAAGTATAAACAATACTATGCCACCTTAAATGGGACTCCACAAGTATATTTTATGTAAGAAGTTCATCAATCCATAAGTAAAATGTCAATACAGAGCATTATTTCCTTTACTCAAAAGAAACTATTCTCACTATAGTCTAGCAAAATGTTACCATTAAAAATATTAAGCTAATACTAAAGTTGTCTTTGAAACTTAATGAACACATTTTTGTAAATACACACTAAACACTTGTAATAAATTATACTAAATTATTGAGAATAGGGAATGGAAATATACTGTTAATCAGTCACTGGTTCAGAATTTTACTTTGTTCGATTACTTTAATTTGTTATTATATTTTCAGTATTTTTGTTTTGTTTATTGGTCCATATGTAGCAGCACTTAAGAGTTATTCCTGGCTCTTTGCTCAGAAGTTACTCTTGGCAGGCTCATTTGTGATGCCAAAGATTGAACCTGGTTCTGCCTCATGAAAGGCAAATACCCTACCCTCTGTGCAATCAATCCAGCCCCTATAATTTAAATTTTTGACAGTTAAATAAAATGTTGAACTTACTTTGGTTGGTTAAATTGCTCAAAGCTTTTCTCATCAAAATTATAATATCTAGAGATATGATTTTAATCTATTTTAAATAAGATATATATATATACACACACACCCATATATGGATATATGGATATATACATCCACACACACACAGGCAGCACTCAGGGGTTCTGACAATCTACACTCAGAAATTCCTCCTGAAGACTGTGTGATGCCAGGGACCGAACTTGGGTGCAAGGCATGTGAAGCAAACTCTACCTGATGTACTATCACTCTGGCCTCAGTTTCAATAATTTTAAAATGGAGCTGAAGGAAAATTTGTAATGATTAGGATAACTATTGTTTTTATTTTTCAGAATATAGTGTTACCTTAAAAAATTGTTCAACAATAGATAGAAATATATGTACCATGATTATTATTTTTAAGATAATTTTTAAATGATGGGCTCTGCCTACAATTGCACCATGAAAATATTAGGTAAAGGGACCTGAGAAATAATATAGGGAGCATAAAAAGCTTTCATATAAGCAGCCAAATCTATTTTGATATCCAAAAACAAATTTTCTTTTAAATTTCTCATAGCTAAATCACTCAAAGCAGTGCTCTTTATATAAACAAAATAAATAATAAATTAATAATATAATTCATATATATTCTTATGTTCTAGTCTAAATTTTTATTTTATGTAATATCAACAACAAAATGAATATGTAAAATAGAGTATTATAGTAATTTATAAAAACAAAACCTTTTGGCAGGTATTTTTCTAAAGTGTTTTGACTTAAATTTAAAGAATTAAATTAATTATATAACAGATATTAAAGAATTAATTAAAGAATCAATTAAAGAATTGAAGAATTAAAGAATCAATTTCTCTTGTTTAATTAATTTCTTAATTTTCAACATAAAACAATTGATTTCCACTAATATCTAGCACCTACTCATAAGTCTTATGCTAAGGATGAATTCCAATAACTTTTTCTATTTTACTCTATTATATCTATTGAAAGTAAAAAGTTTTAACCTGAATGTAAGCATAACTCTTGACTAAATAAATCAATCAATTAAGAATTAAAAAATCAATACCACGGGGCTGGAGAGATAGCATGGAGGTAAGGCATTTGCCTTTCATGCAGAAGGTCATCGGTTCGAATCCCAGCATCCCATATGGTCCCCTGTGCCTGCCAGGAGCAATTTCTGAGCATGGAGCCAGGAATAACCCCTGAGCACTGCCGGGTGTGACCCAAAAACCAAAAAAAAAAAAAAAAAATCAATACCAATATGTTTAATATGTTTAAAACTGAAAACCAGAGGAATACATCAAATAGAACTTGCAAGTACACTATATAGTACCCCACGTCCTGCAAGTTGTGAGAATCAGGTATAATTCTGGAGTACCTCAGTATTAAATAGAACACAAATTTAAAAAAAGAGTCTCATGGGACCGCAGCGGTAGTGCATTTGCCTTGTGCGCAGCTGACCTAGGATGAACCACGGTTCTTGAGTGTCATTTATGGTCCCTTAAGCCAGGAGCGATTTCTGAGCACATCGCCAGGAGTAACCCCTGAGCGTCACAGGGTGTGCAGCCTCAAAAACACGAAAACCAAAAACCAAAACTAAACAAACATAAAAGAGTTTCATAATGTTAAAATGTATGCCCAGTAATGTTACATATTTTAAATACTAAATTTTATATGTGCCAGTAAAATTCAATTGTGAACTGAATGTTACACTGTTTGACCTAAAATCCTAAAAAAAGTTTCAACTAGGGGCAGAGAGATAGCATGAAGGTAAGGTGTTTGCCTTGCATGTAGAAGGACGGTTGTTTGAATCCCGGGATCCCATATGGTCCCCCGAGCCTGCCAGGAGCTATTTCTGAATATAGAGCCATGAGTAACCCTTGAGCACTGCCAGGTGTGACCCAAAGACCAAAAAAAAAAAAAAAAAACTTTTTTTCAACTAATGTAAACCAAATACATTCCTTTTGATTAACTGAGAAAATAAATTCAGAAATAAGTTGCTAATTAATTAAATTATACAGGGTATAGTATACTTGTACTTTAGAAATATATTGGTATTGCTTTAAATTGATAAAAATTGATAAAAATTACCAGTTAAATATAATTAATTATAAATATAAAGATAAATAAATATGATTTCAATTTGTAAACTTCAGTAACGGTATTTTCCTGAATAGTAAATATTTTCTGCCAAGTTGAAACAGCTGTCTAAGCCAACTCGATCATTATTAGGGTAACTGTCTAGTTGGTAACCTCTATACTATTACAATATTTGTATTTTATCTTGAACATAGAAATGAAAAAAATGTCTTAAATATAGAGTGTTTGGGCGCCTGAGCGGTGGCGCAGCGGTAGTGCATTTGCCTTGCACGCAGCTAACCTAGGACAAACCTCGATTAGATTCTTTAGTGTCCCATATGGCCAAGAGCAATTTCTGGGCGTATAGCCAGGAGTAGCCCTTGAACATCACCAGTTCTGGCCCCAAAACCAAAACACCAAAAAAGAAGAAAAAGAAGGAAAGAAAAAAGAGTGTTAGGTAAATGAAAGGCTCCAGGAGTTTCTGAGAAAATAGTGATAGTGTAAAAAACATAAGGTTAACAGAGACAAAATTCCAATAAGTTATAGAAATAATTTGAAAGTTCAAAACAGTCACAGGCATATTTTAGCCAAGAAGATCATGCTGAAAAAAGAAAAGAGTAAGTTTAATTCAGATAAAATAAGTCTTGACTGGCAACGCTAGGTACAATGTGGGAAATAAAAATAACGGATCAGTTCCCTGCTGTCTTCCTTTGTTTTATTTCAATGACACTTCATGTTTGAAAGGTCTTACTGTCAAAAATGGTTTGACCAAATATATCAATATGAACAACTGTTTCATGTGGCATTAAAGAAGAGCCAATAACTAATTGTGTGTTCTTTAAGGAGATATAAATAATTAGGTCAGCAACAAAGGTTTACTACAGAGATTAGAATGTGAAGACTGCCAGAGGTAATTAAAAAGAAAAGCACCAGCTTAAAAAGGCACAAACTAGAACAAATTATTGCTCAAATAATTTTTAACTATCAAACAATAGGGTCATTTCAAAATGGCAAAATTTAAGAAAATGCTGTTTGTAATTACAGTCAACATGTTATCACTTTTCACTCTGCCTTTTTATTAAACTAAGTCATATTACATTTTAACTGTATTTAAGATACCCACCAAAAAACGCTGACTCTATTAAATGACTATTCACAACTGCCAGGCTCTGGAAACAACCAAGATCCCTTTCAACAGATAAATGGCTAAAGAAACTATGGTACATATACACAATGGAATATTATGCAGCCGTCAGGAGAAATGAAGTCATGAAATTTTCCTATACGTGGATGTACATGGAATCTATCATGCTGAGTGAAATAAGTCAGAGGAAGAAAGAGACACAGAATATTCTCACTCATCTATGGGTTTTAAGAAAAATAAAAGTCATTTTTGCAACAATCCTCAGAGACAATGAGAGGAGGACTGAAACTTCCAGCTCACTTCATGAAGCTCACCACAAAGAGGGATGAGTGCAGCTATAGAAATAACTACACAGAGAACTACCATAAGCATGTGAATGAATGAGGAAACTGGAAAGCCTGTCTGGAGTACAGGTGGGGATGGGGTGGGATGGAGGGAGACTTGGGACATTGGTGGTGGGAATGTTGCACTGGTGAAGGGGGGCTTCTTTACATGACTGAAACCTAATCACAATCATATATGTAATCAAGATGTTTAAATAAAGGGAAAAATACAATAAAATAAAGAAATTATTATATTTACTATGCAAGATTTTCAAATTGTTATTCAAATGTTACTTATGAGTAATCTTTAGATATGTGCTAGGTTCAAATAAATAAAGGTTTACAATAAAAAAAATGACAGCACACTATGCCACCAGCATTGAACCAAAATCCTTCCATTGAACCTAATATCGTTTTATGCCCCCCCCTTCATTCTATTAATGTTTTCTGTGGAAAGAGTAAAAAGGGTTAGTGTATGGCTTTGTGTTTTTACCTGCTTTGGTTCATTTTATCTTGCATATGAGTCAGATATTTCACTCCCCATGTCTCTCTGATTTAGCTTAGTGTAACCTCCTTTGATCATCTGTGGGTAGTTACTTGTGACAAGTCCCTAAAGGTGAGTGAAGTTCCATTATATGCAAGTGCCAACAACAGTGAACAAAGGTGCCCTTTTTTTCCATTTCCATATTGTGGCTCCCACTTGTTTCAGGATTTTTCATATAAGGTATTTGAACATAATTTTGATTTACATTTACCTAACAGTGAAAGAGCATTTTTTTCAATCTGCTGTTTTTCACTTTTATTCTCTTTTTAGGAAGTGTGCATCTAAATCTTAATTCATTTGTGATGGGGCTTGTTTTGTGTGTATGTCTGTGTGTGTGTGTGTGTGTGTGTGTGTGTGTGCATGTGTGAGTTTGTGTTTGTGTGTGATTTTTGTAAATACCTTGAATATTAGCTGACTGCCAGAAAAAATATATATATAAATTTTCACATTCAGTAACTTTGCATTTTATTTCAGCTATATTTATCTTATATGCGCACCATTTTTAAGTTTAATATGATCTTAATCATTTACTTTTGCCTTTGTTTTCTATGTCATTTGAGACACCCCTCAAATGATGTATCACTGAAAGCAAAATATACATAATATTGTTTATGTTTTTTTTTTTTTGTGTGTGTGTGTGTGTATGTGTGTGTGTTGGCAATACCTGGTGATGCTTAGGGGTTACTCCTAGCTATGTGCTCAGAAATTTTTCCTGACTTGGGGGACCATATGGAATGCCATAGGAACGCCATATGGAACGCCACAGTCCTTCCTAGTTTAGCATGCACAAGGCAAATGCCTTACCACTGCACCACTGCCCCGGGTGCTGCTTATGTTTTCTTTAACGTTTTTGTGATTTCATTTTTAATATCTAAGACTTGAATTTATTGTGAATTGTCTTTTTGCATGATGTGAGATTGAATTAAAGTTTTTTTTTTATTTATAGGTTTTATTTGGGGGGTGTTTGGGCCATACCTGGCAACGCTCAGGGATTACTCCTGGCTCTGTACTCAGAAATCTTTCCTGGCAGGCTCAGAGGAACATATGGGATGCCGGGAATTAAACCTGAGTTGGTCCTATATACAAAGCAACTGCCCTTCCGCTGGCTATCATTCCGGCCCTTTTATTTATAGCTTTGTTTTGCATGTAGACCCACAATTTTGTAAAAATCGTCTGTTAAAATAATTCCCTCTATATTATTCTCAACTTCCTTGTCACAAATTAAGTGCTCATTAAAAGTGAGGATTTACTTCTTATTTCTCATTTTTTAGTTGATTCACATATAAAATTTTACTCTGAATAATAATGTGATTACTACAATTTTGTAAGGTAATGAGTGTGGGGGTATCTATTTTTACCCCACTGCAGGATTGCTATAGGCATTTAAGATATTTCTTTATTTACACACCAAATCTCAGCAATGTTTACTTTTTAATTTTTAATTTACTTGAAGCAACGATTGTATTCTCACAAGACTGAACAGAGTCTACTTATAAATTATGAAGGCTGGTATATGAAAAAATGTAATCCATCAAATTTATAAATGTTATATATTTTCATTCTTTTGTGTCTTTCATTTTGTCATTGCTTTGTATTAAGAAACCATTATTTTTAATAAATTTTTGTTATTGGGATAATATTGAGGGAACGTTTATTTTTATTGTACTTTTTGTTTTGTATCCCAACTTGGAAGTACTTAGGACTAATTCATTGCTCTGTACTTAGGGATCTCTTCTATTGGTTCACAGCAGACATTTTATTTGGTATTGGGAATAAAACTGAAACTAAATATATGCAAGGCAAGCACTATAATCCTTCTAACATCTCTCCAGCCCAATGTTAGAATCTTCTGTTAACTATTTTCACTAAATTTGATGAAGCTGTTTATATTCCTATGAGCTTTATAATGGATCTTTGATTATTAACCATTGGTTTCATATAGAGAGTAAAGGCATCTCTTCTGTATTCAGTAGGATGACTTAATCTTCATCAATATTTATTTTGCTCTACAGAAATTTTGTTGTTAGAGATTTTTTCTTTTTTTTTTTTTTTTGGTTTTTGGACATAACCCAGTGACTCTCAAGATTGACTTCTGGCCATGTGCTCAGAAATCACTCCTGGCTTGGGGGACCATATGGGATACCACGGGATCTAACCACAGTCTATCTTAGGTCAACCGCGTGCAAGTCAAATGCCCTAAAACTGAGCCACTGTTCGGGCTCCTGTATTAAGGTTAAGCATGTATTTTACTTCCTTTAGAAGTCCTGAAGCAACTAGTAATTGTTGGGAGTGTTCAGGGGATCCAAGATAATTCCAAGTATACCAGGTAAACTTTGGGAAAACAGGCTCTGAGTAATAACACATCCTCAGTACTTTGAAAAAAAATTTGCTGAAGCAATTGTTCAAAAATAACATTAACTATCACTCAGAGCCTACCCCAAACTCCCCAAAGAAATAACTTTAGCAGATTTTTGTGTATTAGTTTTCAATCACAAAATTATACATTTTTAAAATAAATCTCTGTGTAGACTTTGGTTTTCTGTGTCAACTGAAAATGGTGATAATAGTTCTTTTCAATTATTTTTTTATTTCTTGTATAATTATTATGACTAGTATATCCGGTAACATATTTTATAATTTTAATGAAGATCATGTATTTGAACTATGTACCTGCTCATAGAGAAACACTTTCCATTTTACATAAGATAAGTCTTTGTCTTTAGGTGTATCATATGTAGGTTCTGTTAAATTTTGGTGTGTTCATTTTAGCTCTACAGAAACTCATACCCTGCTCATGGAGTGGCAGGATTAAAATAATCAAAATGGCAATACTCCCCAAAGCATTGTACAGATTTAATGTGATCCCTCTAAAGATACCCGTGACATTCTTCAAATAAGTGGATCAGGCACTTTTTAAATTCATTTGGAATAATAAACACGCTAGAATAGCTAAAGCAAACATTGGAAAAAATAATATGGGAGGAATTACTTTCCCCAACTTTAAACTTTACTAAAAAGCAATAGTTATCAAAACGGCATGGTATTGGAATAAAGACAGGCCCTCAGATCACTGGAATAAACTTGAATACTCAGAGAATGTTCCCCAGACATACAATCATCTAATTTTTGATAAAGGAGCAAGAAATCCTAAATAGAGCAAAGAAAGCCTCTTCAACAAGTGGTGTTGGCACAACGGGCTAGCCACATGCAAAAAATTGAACTTAGACCCCTAGTTAACATCATGTATGAAGGTAAAATCTAAATGGATTAAAGACCTCAATATCAGACCCGAAACCATAAGATATATAGAACAACACATAGGCAAAACACTCCAGGACATTGAGACTACAGGCATCTTCAAGGAGGAAAATGCACTCCCCAAGCAAGTGAAGGCAGAGATTAACAGATGGGAATATATTAAGCTGAGAAGCTTCTGCACTTCAAAGGAAATAGCACCCAGGATACAAGAGCCACCCACTGAGTGGGAGAAACTATTCACCCAATATCCATCAAATAAGGAGCTAATCTCCAAAATATACAAGGCACTGACAGAACTTTACAAGAAAAAACATCTAATCCTATCAAAAAATGGGAAGAAGAAATGGACAGACACTTTGACAAAGAAGAAATAGAAATGGCCAAAAGACACATGAGAAAATGCTCCACATCACTAATCATCAGGGAGATGCAAACAAAAACAACTATGAGGTACCATCTCACACCAGAGAGATTGGCACACATCACAAAGAATGAGAACAAACAGTGTTGGCGTGGATGTGGAGAGAAAGGAACTAATATCCACTGCTGGTAGGAATGCCATCTAGTCCAACCTTTATGGAAAGCGATATGGAGATTCCTCCAAAAACTGGAAATCGAGCTCCCATACGATCCAGCTATACCACTCCTAGGAATATACCCTAGGAACACAAAAATACAACACAAAAATCCCTTCCATACACCTATATTCATTGCAGCACTTGGAAACAACCAAGATGCCCTTCAACAGACGAATGGCTAAAGAAACTGTGGTACATATACACAATGGAATATTATGCAGCTGCCAGGAGAGATGAAGTCATGAAATTTTCCTATACATGGATGTACATGGAATCTATTATGATGAGTGAAATAAGCCAGAGAGAGAGAAGAGAGAGAAAAACACACAGAATATTCTCACTCATCTATGAGTTTTAAGAAAAATGAAAGACATTCTTGTAATAATAATTTTCAGACACAAAAGATAGAAGGGCTGAAAGTTACAGCTCACCTCATGAAGCTCACCACAAACAGGGATGAGTTTAGTTACAGAAATAACTACATTTTGAAATATCATAATAATGAGAATGTATGAGGGTTATAGAAAGCCTGTCTAGAGTACAGACGGGGGTTGCATGGGGAGGAGGGAGATTTGGGACACTGGTGATTGGAATGTTGCACTGGTGATGGATGGTGTTCTTTACATGACTGAAACCCAAACACAATCATTTATGTAATCAAGGTGCTTAAATAGAATATATAAAAAATACAGATATAATGTATAAGGAAAGATGAATAAAAATTACATTAAATCTTTGTATCAAAATATTGTATAAATAATATATAAATAAATAATAAAAATAATAAATAAATAAAAATGGTACCTATAGAAAAAGAATATTTGAATGTGCAAACTCTAAAGGGGATATACTATTAATACTACACTTTTTTATCATGGTCATTTTTAGCATATACATGCTGATTTATGTAAAATACTCAAAGTAAATCACATGCTTAATGCATAATATGATCCTACAAATATATTGACCACTTGCTTTAAAGATTGCTAATCTAAAATAAACTACAAAACAATACAGGGTAGGCCTACAAAATATTTTTGTTATGAGAAAGTGTACAGAAAGACATTGAAATTTTAGAGATGCTCTCAAAATAATTGTGAAATACATCCAACAGTTTCTTGTTATTAGACAGGAAGTTGTTAAGGATATTTGGTTTATTTTAATTTCAAGAAAGTAACATAATTATTTTATTATTTTACAATTAGTGGTTTTTAAAGGTTTTTTAAATAATTGCATGAAATCATCAATATAAATTATAGAGAGCTATATAACTTTAAGACTATCTAGATCAGGAAAGTAAAAGATATATATAAGGTACACATATAGCATTCTTATTTCCAGTTTTATACTGCAAATATTTTGTTATATATATGCTTTATACTGTATGTTGTCTATTGTTCATTAAAATATATATAAAAATATAAAAAAATTGTGAATAGGTGATGAACTTTATCGAATGCTATTTCTGCTTCTATTTATTGGAGTAAATGATCTTTATTTGTTTCATTATTAATATAGATCTATACATTAATTTTATTATAATTGCATGTATTCAATATTATTTACATAATGCTTTGTCCTTTTATTATATTTCTGAATTTGGTACCTAAGATCCTTGTTGAAAACTTTTCAGTATTTTCATTAAAAATAAAAATTATAAAAAAAGAATAAAGATTATTTTTTAAATTTTGTTATTTTTGGGGTGCTCAGACCTTACTCTTTAGTGTTCTGGAGTCACTCTGGGCTACATTTGCATTCCAATAGTGATGCTCAGGATGGCATCAGGATTGACCATAAGCAAATCAAATGCCTTAGCCCAGTATTACCTCTATGCACAAATAACAGTCTTTTTGCATATATTTTTCCTCGAAAAGCTAAAAACCCCCAAAATAGCAATAACATGATGTGGAAGCTATACACAAACAAATGGTTTGTTCTTTATTTAAAAAAATAACTTTCATGGTAGATCTATAAATTTAATATTAAAACATTATCATTTTAGAAATTAATATGTGAATTAACTTTGAAATTAAATTGTGTAGTTAAAAACTACTTTTCTACGAATCATAAATTGAACTTGCTGCAAGGATTATGTCGCAGCAATCTGTATATGTTATTACTGTTGTTTCTACTTCAATTTGCAAAAATGTTTCCTAAATCTTTTTAACTAAGAAGTAGAAAATTAACAGCATCTTAAGAACTTTGTGTCCATTATCTTCCTAACTAATTTCTTTATATTTCTCCCCAAGACAATCTCATGATATTTTCTAAAGATTTACCTCTATTACATCTGTGTAAGAATTTATCTGGGGGCCGGCGAGGTGGCGATAGAGGTAAGGTGTCTGCCTTGCAAGCGCTAGCCAAGGAAGGAACGTGATTCGATCCCCCGGTGTCTCATATGGTCCCCCCAAGCCAGGGGCAATTTCTGAGCAATTAGCCAGGAGTAGCCCCTGAGCATCAAACGGGTGTGGCCCAAAAAACCAAAAAAAAAAAAAAAAAAGAATCTATCTGAACATACAATTGATGCATGCTATGTGTTATGCCACTTTTATATATTTAACTACTATTGTTTTCAAATCTAATCTTTAGGTTACCTATATTTTAATTTCTATTCCTCTGTCTCTAGCAAAAATTTCTGTAAATCATTAACTTCTCTATTTCTAAATCAAGTAGCACTGTTATTACATACTTTCTTGAACTCAACCTTATAAATTTTGATTAGCAATTCCTAATTAAGTTTCTCTGATGATATATGCCTTGGTTTACTTATTACCTCTTTAAAAATGTGTTACTGATATTATTGTCTTGATAATTTTTGTTAGTTTGCTTTTGTTTTACTTTCCTAATTCTCATTAGACTATTATCACATTTTATGATCCATAGCTAGCACTGAACTTGAGGACTCAATTTTTTCAGCCACATATTTTAACTTCAATTTTCCCAATTAATCTGTTTCTCTCTCTAAGTTACCTTCTTCAATGAATATCATCCTTGTATTCTTTAGAATAAAAGAATGATCATTGAAAAATAAATGTTGATCCTAACTTAATTCTTCCTTGCATATGAAAAAGTTTGTTAAATTATATGCAGCTTATAAGTTCTTTTTCTTCAAATATTGTTGCCTACTGCTTTGTGACTATTATTTCTCTAGTTTTGGCCTTATCACAAATGTCCTATCTCAATAGAATGTAACACGCTCAGTTCTTTACCTCATATAAAGTTTTTATACAATAATGACATTGTATTTATGAATATTAATAATTTACTCAAGGTTAGATCATTTCAGTAAATTATATTTAAATATAAAAATTGCTTTCTTAAAAGTATATACAATTTCCTCTCATAATATTAACAAATATTTTCTAAAGAAATGTCATTTAGAATAAAATCATGAATAGTTAAGTGATTTACTATAGCTTAATATTTTAAAATTTCTGTATATCCTAATTATTCCTTACCAGGAGTGACAAAAGAGTACCCTTATACAATTAGCTTCATATAAACTCACAGATTTGTTACGTTTGTAAAACAATAATTATTTTATGCCTAATAGAATCTCATCTTCTTTTTGGTATTCCACACATAAAGGTCATTTTAGATGAGATAAATATATTTTTTTTTTTGGTTTTTGGGCCACACCCGGTAACACTCAGGGGTTACTCCTGGCTATGCGCTCAGAAGTCGCTCCTGGCTTGGGGGACCATATGGGACACCGGGGGATCGAACCGCGGTCCGTTCAAGGCTAGTGCAGGCAAGGCAGGCACCTTACCTTTAGCGCCACCGCCCAGCCCTGAGATAAATATTTTTAAGTGTGGTATTTGAATATGAATTACTAAATATTAAAAGACCTAAAAGTAACTGTATATGTATTTAGGAACCATAGCTTTTAACAGTTTGAAAGCATTGCAAGAATTGATAAAAACTGCTCAGGATCTGAACCTAAAATAAAAATTATAGGGCAATTGTATTACACATGGTTGACCCATAGTGCTTCTCTGGTATTCAAATAGTACAAGTACAGCTATGTATAATTTCTGAGTTCAGAGCCAAAGTAACCCTTTAGCTCTGCTGGATGTTTCCCCAAAAGCAAAATAAATAAATAAATAATTGCAAAAACTCCACATTTTATATAATTTAAAGACTCAATGAAGCTCTCAAAGCAATTTCTGAATAAATTCAATAAATAAGATACTTTCTAGAAAGCATTTTGAAAACAAATATTCTTTCCCTAGTTATTGATTACACCAGTTTTGTTTATCTGAAAACCTCAATTAAGAATAATTCATTCATAAGATCAATAATCATAACAGTATTTTTCATTTTAATATAGTTTAATTTAAAAATAGTAATATTTGAAAACTACTTTTGAAAGTAAAATTAATTTGTGTATGGTCATCTCTCTTACTGACTAATCATTTATATTCATTTATTTACAGATTTAGAGAAAAAATCTTTTGTTTCATATAAATTCAGCTTATTGAAACACTAGTTAAATAAATTAGAAGAAAATAATATACCAGTTTTTTACATGATCTTCAAAACTATTGTAAGAATTAATGATGCCATTTGAATTGAATCATATAATAAATACTTACTGTGAAAATTATATTCACCCTATGAAAAATATTTAAGAAAACTAAATGCTACTGTAAGGGGCATCTAGTCAAATTGACAGGAACAGAAAATGAATTATGGACAGAGCCATCTTATCTTGATTTAAAAAATAGTAATAATAATCTGAGTATTGAAGGCCCCAGATCTCTTCTTTTGCGAACAATGTATGACCTCAATACTCATCAGATAAGATATACAAGGTATTAATAGCACTTTAACGAAAATATACATCTAACCCCATCAAAATATGGGGAGAAGAAATGAACAGACATTTCCTCAAAGAAGAAATACAAATGATCAAAAGGCACATGATAAATTGCTTTAATAATAATAAAGTGTCACTAATCATCAGGAAGATGCAAATCAAAACAACAATGATGTGCCATCTCACACCACAGAGACTGACAACATCACAAAGAACAAGAACAACCAGCAGGGCCAGCACGGTAACACAGAGGCAGGGCGTTTGACTTGGACTTGGCCTATCTAGGACAGACCTTGGTTCAATCTCCAGTGTCCCATATGGTCCCCCAAGCCAGGAGCAACTTCTGAGCGCATAGACAGGAGTAACCCCTGAGCGTCACCGGATGTGGCCCAAAAAGCAAAAAAAAAAAAAAAAGAATAATCAGTGCTGCCAAGGATGTTGGGAGAAAGGAATTCTCATTCATTGCTGGTGGAAATGAAGTCTAGTCCAGCCTTTTTGGAAACAGTATGGGGATTTCTCAAAAAGCTGGAAATTGAGTTCCCAGATGATCCAGATCTCACACTCCTAATGATAAACCCTAGCAAAACAAAAGCACAATACAAAAATGTCTTCTGCATAACTATATTCATTGAAATACTATTAACAATAGCCGTAATCTGGAAAGAACCCAAACGCCTGACAACAGATGAGTGGTTAGAGAAACCGTGGTACATATACACAATGGAATACTATGTAGCTGTCAGGAAAAATGAAGTTATGAAATTTTCCTATACATGGATGGACATGGAAACTGTTATGCTAAATGAAATAAGTCAGAGGGAGAGATATAGACACAAAATAGTTTTACTAATCTGTGAGGATTTAAGAAAAATAAAAGACAGTTTAACAATAATAATAGTACCAGAGACACAAACTAAATATGAGGCTGGAAGGACTGGCCCACAAATTTTAACACAAAAAGTGGTGAGTGCAGTTAAAGAAATTACTACACTAACAACTATCATGACAATGGTAGTTAGTGAGTAAGTGAAATAGAATGCCTTTCTCAAATACAAGCTGAATGTGGAGGAGGGGAGAGGTGGGAGGCATTGGTGGTGCGAAGGTTGTGTGCACTGATGAAGGGAGCTGTTCTTTTTTATAACTGAAACACAACTACAAACTTGTTTGTTTTTTCTTTTTTTGTTTTGGTTTTTGGTCCACCAGGTGGCATTCATGGGTTACTCCTGGCTCTGCACTCAGAAATCACTCCTGGCAGGCTTGGAGGATCATTTGGGATGCCAGGAATTCAACCAAGGTTCGTCCTGGGTTAGCATTGCACAAGGTAAATGTCCTACCACTGTATTATCACTCAGTCCCCTGAACTTGTTTGTAACCAAGGTACTTAAATAAAGATATTATTAAAACAATTGTTGCAAAGAGTCATTTTATTTCTTCCTTGATTTCCTCTTTGATCCAACAATTAAGCAGCATGTTGTTCAGTCTCCAGCTGTTAGAGTTTCTCCATATCTACTTTGCTATGCTTAATTTTTATCTCTGTGCTACTGTGTTTTGATAGGATATTTAGTATAATTCTTATGTTTGTGAATTTATATAAATGGATTTATGTCTAAAATGTGAACTACCCCAAAGAAGTTTCCATGTACACTAGAGAACATGTATTCTGCTTCCTTAATAAGGATGGTCCATTATAAATCCAAAGTCCCAGCTCTTCTACCTCCTCAATTAAAGCTTTACCCAGTGTTGAGTGGTTTTCTCATCCAGGTGCTTCTCTCATCTACCAATGGTAGAAATATTGTCTAGTTTAACCCTTAATGAAAAAAGGATAACAGGATATTAGATTCACAGTAAAAATAAAATTGATATGTAACTTAGTAATTCCACAGGAAAACCCAAAACAGAACAACTGCAATGAAAATAAAAATCAACAGTGATTCTAAAGGATGTATGCACACCATTCTTCTTTGCAGCTCTCAGTACAATAGCTATAATTGGGAATCAAATTTGATGTTCATTGACAGATGAACAATAAACTATGAATTGTCTATAACGAGCAATGCAACTATGCAATTCACTGCAATATGGATGGAAATGGAAGAAATTATGTTAAGTATGCTAGAAGAATCAATGCAGGATTCTATCACTTATATGTGGTATTTAGAATAGCTTCATGAGGGAATGCAATGGTTTAAAGAAGGGCTTTCTAGATCATCCTTGACCTTGAAATATAGGAAGGAATAGGAAAGAAATAAAGTTGAAGTGAAGAAAGACAGATAAGATATAATGGTGAGGGGAAGAAAGGTCAAAGAAATTCAGGATCATATTGGTGGTGATAATAAAGGACCAAACAACCACATAAGTAACAAGATGATATCATGAGACAAAAATTTTAACAAACAAATCTTAAAAAGGTGCTTGTCAAGATGGTAGCTGGGGAAGGAGATCATATGGACATATAGAGAAATAACCTATGAACATTGAAGAAAGAAAGGTGACACTGATGATAGGATTGGTGCTAGATTATTATATGTTTAAAATAAAATGTATAAATTGGGGCCGGTGAGGTGGCGCTTGAGGTAAGTTATCTGCCTTGCAAGCGCTAGTCAAGGAAGGACCGCGATTTGATCCCCCGGTGTCCCATATGGTCCCCCCAAGCCAGGGGCAATTTCTGAGTGCTTAGCCAGGAGTAACCCCTGAGCATCAAATGGGTGTAGCCCGAAACACCAAAAAAATAAATAAATAAAAATAAAAACATAATTTTGACATGACAGAATCATTATATTATGTATTACTGTATATGTAGTATAACTTATTTCTATGAAAAGATTATATATTATCTTCCAAAAGTTAACAAAATAATATGCACATTTTATCCTAATATAAGTTTTTATTACATTCTACCTATTTAGGCTTTTACACTTCATTGAATACTTTTATTAATAATATAGATTACTGAACTACTAAATTATATTTATAAGATAATTATACTGATCTATCTTTCTTTCTTGGAAACATTCAATTGCATCCCAAACACATTCTTATTTTTGCTCCCTGGTATTGACAAGGAGAGATATTCTAAGTAATATTCTTTATTTACTATTAAATCAATTCATTATTTAGCCTTTGATAAATTTCCATAAAATGAGATATTAAACATACCTTGCTTTCAATGGTAATCTTAAATTTTAGCACCATAATATTATTGCCAACAATAACATTTTTAAAAAATCATACACAAATATATCCATTTAATTTTTTGCTGATGCTTTATACGACTGAGTAATATTAAAGTACCTGGTATGGATTTCAGCTAATTTTAGATCATTAGGGCATGTATCCTATAGTGTTACAGGGAAATAGGTAAATTATATTGCGTATTCGTAAAAATTAGTAGCAAAATAATGAGAGTAACCAATATATTATCAATGATTTTCAGATATAGAACAGAGCTTAGCAAGTCACACACTTGTGCTTCATTTGTAGTATTTATTTTTGTCTGCAGCTCTTATTAACTAAAGTGTGAAATCCACTTAAAGAACTTTTAATTGCTACCATCTTTATATAATCACATTGTTTCGAGTTGTGTCTAGAATATATTTCATTTAATATTATGTCTGCAATTTTATGCAATTCTTTGAAATCTATCCATGTATCCTACATGATCAGTATTATAAATTAGAATATGAAAATATTAGTCTGATATGAACATCTATTCAGGACAGGCACATTATATTTTATGTGTTTATCAAATGCTAAACAAAACCCAAACTTTCAGTAAAATTAAACAGATTATAATAATTTATGATTTGATTACAAGAAGTTTTAGCACAGCCAAAACATTTTTAATGAAGAAATAATCTATAGAAATAGAACTTAAATAATATTTAAAATATTATAGGGAGTCAGACAGATAGTACAGGGGTAAGAAAGTTGTTTGGCAAGTGGTCAACTCAAATTTGATTCATGGCACCCTAAAAGGTTCTCTGAGTTTATCATGCGTGATTTCTGAACATAGACTCAGGAATGAACACCAAGTACTGCAACTTGTGGCACCCAAACAAAAAGAAATTAATTTGAAATAGACGTGATTATAAATTAACTAATTAGTTTTTAACTTCTTGGCCAATTTATTTATGTAAATGTAAAATAGCAAAGTTCTTTCTTTTCTATAAGAAGTTTTGACTATTTTTATTTATTTTTTAATATAAATATTAATTTAAGCACCATGATTACAAGCATGTTTATAGTTATGTTTCTGTTATAAACAGAATACCCTCCTTCACCAGTGCAACATTCCCACCACCAATGTCTCCTTCTCCCCCACCCCTACCTGATTTCGAGACAGGCATTCTACTTCTCTCACTCATCAAGCTTATGATTATAGTTGTTAATGTACTTAGTTCCCTATTAGCGTTCACCACTCTTTGGTGAGCTTCAAAGTTGAGCAGGTCCTACAGGCCCTTCCAGCCCTTAACTCTATTGTCTTTGGGGCTTATTACCATAATGTCTTTAATTTAAAAAAAAAACCCATACATGAGTAGGACTATTCTGTGTCTAATTTCTCTCCCTCTGACTTATTTCACTCAACATAATAGATTCCATGTACATCCACGTATAGGAAAATTTCATGACTTTATCTCTCCTGACGGCTGCATAATATTCCATTGTGTATATGTACCACAATTTCTTTAGCCATTTATCTGTTGAAGATTGTTTTCAAGAGTTGTTTCCAGAGTCTGGCTATTGTAAATAGTGCTGCAATGAATATAGGTGTGAGGAAGGAATTTTTGAATTATATTTTTGTGTTCCTAGGGTAGCCCTAGAAGTGCAATAGCTGGATCACATGGGAGTGCAGTTTCCAGTTTTTTTGAGGAATCTCCATGTTGGTTCCATAAAGGCTGGATAGATGGCATTTCCACCAGCAGTGAATAAGAGTTCCTTTCTCTTCACATCCCCACCAACACTGATTGTTCTTGTTCTTTGTGAAGTGTACCAGTCGGTGGTATGAGATGGTACATCATTGTTTTTTTTTATTTGCATCTCCCCGATGATTAGTTATATGGAGCATTTTTCATGTGACTTTGAACATTTGTATTTCTTCTTTGAGGATGTGTTTGTTCATTTCTCCCCATTTTTTGATGGGGTTATATGTTTTTTTGTTGTTAAATTCTGTCAGTACCTTGTATATTTTGGATATTATCCCCTTGTCTGATGGATATTGGGTGCATTGTTTCTCCCATTCTCTAGGTGGCTTTTGTATCTTAGGCACTATTTCCTTTGAGGTGCAGAAGCATCTCAGCTTAATATGTTTAGCTCTGTTTATCTGTTTATCTCTGCTTCCACTTGTTTGGAGAATGCTGTTTTCTCCTTGAAGATGCCTTTAGTCTCAATGTCATATAGTGTTTTATCTATGTGTTGTTCTATATATCTAATGGTTTCAGGCCTGATATTAAGGTCTTTAATCCATTTGGTTTTGATCTTTGTGCATGGTGTTAGATAAAGGGGCAAAAAATCCCAAATGCAGGAAGGAAAGTCTCTTCAACAAGTGGTGTTGGCAGAACTGGTTAGCCACTTGTAAAAAAGCAAACTCAGACCCCCACCTGACTAACTAATTTTTAAAAGATTAATTTTATGTATCTATATTCTGATTCATTTACTAAATTGGAAATAAAATTTGATCTGAATTTCACATTTACAATATACATTAAGGCTTAGAAATGTGTAACTAGTTCACATATATTTTGTTCTACATAATATATATATATATCTACATAATATATATATATATATTGTAATGGGTGTTGGAAAAACAGTACACAGGGTAGGGCATTTGTTTTGCAAGGGGCTAACTCAGTCTATATCTTCAGCATCTCATGTGGTCCTCTGAGACCCACCAGGTGTGCTCCATGAGAATAAATTATGGAGTAAGACTGAGTATCTCTGGGTTTTACCCAGAAAGAAAAATAACACTACAGATTAATATATAAAATAAAAATTATTAATTAAAAATAAAGTTATTTTACCTTTATGCTTATTTTAAGAAACTTAACTAATGTCTGTTATTAGACTGACATTAAAATGAACAGATACTAGACTTCCAAATGGTGTCAATAAGATATTTTTTACTATTGCATAATCTGCCATTTTGAAAAGCAACAATTTTACACATTGGCTTCAGTTGCTGAATTAAATTTGTTTAGTCTTGATTATCTGGTGATTTTAATATACTAACTAGATATTGATAGTTTCCCTTTCTCTTAATTAACTACAGTTCATAGTTTTCTTTTTTGAGACTTCATAATTTAGTCCTTTTTATATGTTTTTTGTGTGTTTGTTTATTTGGTCGGTTTGGCTTTTTGTTTTGTTTTTTGATCACATCTGTCTGTGCTCAGTTCTTAATTATGGCTCAGCACTTAAGGATCATTGTTTACAGACTGGGGGAATAATATGGGACCTTTGAATACAAATCTGTTCAATCATTTGTGAGACAAGCATTTTATTTGCTGTACTATCTCTTTTACCGTAGTTTGTTCTATTAAATTATTTCAACCTACCAGAAATAAGAATAGACTGAAGAGCCCTTTTGTTTTGTTGTGCTGTATTGCTTTTTTGCAGTGTCAGAGACCTCATACAAAAATAAAGCAAACACACCACAAAAGCAAAGTATCTTTGAGCCACATTCTTGTCTTCCCTAAGTCTTTATAACAGCACAAATAATCAACTTCATGAAACATTAATGAAGTTCTGCTTATAGAAAACAGCCCAACAACTTCAACAGAAATTCTCTCTGTGCTTATGCTATTAGAATAGGTGTGAAATCCATTTATTAAGTCACTTTGGTTTCCCAATAAAGTAAACAAAAAATTACTATGCATGTTTTAATTGTTTTTGACATCTGGTGACAACTCATCAGCTCTGTTTCCATTCTCAGATAGTCTGAAAGAAACACTGTGGAATTAATGACTTAAATTGGAAACAAAGAGAAGTGATAACAGGGTTATCACATATTTCCAGCTCTTCACTTATAACGATTAAATCCCCTAGCTTTCATATATGCTCAATACAAACACTTCAATTATCTTAATTATGTCGCATCTCTTAAGAAACAGCTTGTACTCTGAGATGAAGCAGTCATTCACATTGCATAAAGAAGTAGAAAAATAAACAGACAAATTATAGAAGAAATCTTATACTCACGAAATGTTCGATAAAATTCTTCAAGAGCCAGGTGCTTGTCAGAGTTAAAATCATCATATTTAAGTAGATCATACAAAGTACAATCAGAAAGATCCTTGCCAAGTTCTTCCTGTTTTATCACCTGACAAGAAAATGTGACAGATCATTATATATGTGTCTTAACATTTCTGTAGAATAAATAACAGCTATAATTTTAGAAAGATGATCTGAAATTCAGGCTAGACAAATCGCTATGCCAATAAAAGGTCAAGGTTTTCAGTTAGCAGATTTATTTATTCATGAATTCATTTGCTTATTATTTATCTAGGACTCTGAATCATTCCATGAGTATTCAGTCCAGCATGGTGGGCTGCCATTTGATTTCTGTATTTGTACTGGATATGCAATGCTATTCAGACCCTGTAGTGCAGACACAGTTACAGCCTTTCAGATCTAAGTGGTGCCACACAGAGGTTCCTATGTATATAACATACAAACTTTAACCATTTGAGTCCCCCTTGCACTTAATATTTATTTTTAACTATTTTAAAGATACAAGTTATATAGTTAAGATACGTTCTAAGAATTTGGCACAATTTTTTTTTTACATAAACCTCACCATAGAAATCCAAAAGTTTAAACATATAGCATTGTTATATGTCATTATTTACTTTGGTATCTTGATAATTACTTCACTTACTGATTTCCAAAATCTATTACCTTTACACTCACTACTTATTTTGCTACCTTACCTTCATTTGAAAATTTCAGTTTTCAAAATTTTTCAGTGTAAAATCTTTTCAGTCTAAACAACAAAATATATTGAGTCTCTTTTTCAATGAATGTTAGAATGTAGTTAGCCCCAATTCTGTGGCCATATTATTTAAAAAAATTAAGTTAGGGTTTTTTTTCTCCTGTCTATAAACTCCTCCCCAGCTGGCAATGAAACCTTTTGGGACTGTTCATTTAATCCCCTATGCACAAAGATGCTATTAAGCAAATTACTGCTTCCAAGAGCCAACTAGGATTAATGACCGATTGATGATGGAAATATATCCAA
Source organism: Suncus etruscus (assembly GCF_024139225.1). Lineage (NCBI taxonomy): Eukaryota > Metazoa > Chordata > Mammalia > Eulipotyphla > Soricidae > Suncus > Suncus etruscus. Next base: position 100,980,952 of record NC_064850.1, on the reverse strand, counting down.
GAGTGGGAGAGAAAAATCATCAAATGTCTTTTCTAGTCTGTGTTCTGTCCTATGAGATTAAAGCTTTTTTATTCTCTTCTGCTTTTCACAGTTAGTCAGTTAGTTCCTGGTATTTTTATTTCAGATATATATTTATTTTGAGTACCCCATGGTTGATCATAATCTCTAAAAAAATAAAAATTAGGGCCCGGAGAGATAGCTCAGCGGCGTTTGCCTTGCAAGCAGCCAATCCAGGACCAAAGGTGGTTGGTTCGAATCCCGGTGTCCCATATGGACCCCCGTGCCTGCCAGGAGCTATTTCTGAGCAGACAGCCAGGAGTAACCCCTGAGCACCGCCGGGTGTGGCCCAAAAACCAAAAAAAAAAAAAAAAATTAGATTGATTTTCATAGAGTGACCTTTTTAAAAGCTGATACAGTGGCCTCAGAAAATATCCATTCTAATATAGACATCCCCATTAAATCTTTTGAGATATTCTTGAAGGTCCAGTTTCTTTCTTTTCTTTTTCCAACAGAACCACAGAACTTGAATAATCTTGTTTTCTCTCATAACTTGAGGGGAAAATTGAATGGTACCAGGAACAACCAGTTGTATGAACATTGAGTGGGAATAAAAAAAAAATGATCGACTTAAGCACCAAACCCAAAGTCAACTAGACCAGAATCGATACTTAAGCCACAGCAAACTATACACAAAAGAGACCTCTTACACTAGCAGTCCAAGGGGCAAAAGAGGGAGGAATGGGATGTATGCTGAGAACAGGGGTAAAGGGAGGACAACACTGGTGGTGGGAATGGCCTTAATTTTTTGCCACTATGTACCTTGAATATTACTGTGAAAGAATTGTAATTTACTTTGATAACAATAAAAATTATTAAAATAAATAAAATATCAGTTCAAAATTTAAACAGATGTGAAACTTCATGACTTTAAAGTTCAGTCTTAATAAGCATTAGAGAAAATAATGAGCAGACACTTTGATAAAGAAGAAATAAAAATGGCCTATACTGTGCCTATGCAGGGGAGAAAAGAAAAGAAAAAAAAATCACAAAACAATCATTTTTCCACAGATTTATTTATAGATTGATCGATTTTTTTGACGTCTCTATTTTGATGTAGAGATTGAAGTTGATGTCTCCAATATTATTTTATTTTATTTTATCTTATTTTTCTCTTTCTTTTTGCACTCCAGCATGATTTGATTTCGGAACCGAGACTATTGTGTGGTGCTTGTCTTTATTGCTGTAGTGCTCACTGGATATTTAATTTGGTATTTCTTTCTGTATTGTTGTGGTGTTTCAATTACCTTTTTCACATTCTCTTTCAAACTGAGGTTGAACGCTTCTAGAAGGACTCTGCACATTTTCAGCGTATTTGACTTCTTTTTTTTTCTTATTTTGTACCCCAATCTATTGCTTTTCTTTCCTTCAAACAAAACCACATAACTCGATTTATCTAGCTCTGCCTCTTAAGTAGAGGGGGAAACAAGGGAGGGTACCAGGACCAAACAGATATATGATCACCAATAGTAAGCTAGACAAAGAGGGTATCACCTACTCTAGCAGCCCGGGGGAGGGGGGGTGATGGTGGGGTATATGGGTTGCAGAAAGGGAACTGGGATGGGGGAAAGACATATTTGGTGGTGGGTATTCTCCTGATTCAATATTAATATGTACCTAAAATACTACTGTGAAAGATATGTAAGCCATTATGATAAAAATTTGTGTTTTATTCAGAAATGTTCTTTTATATGTTATGTTATGTTACTATATTATGTTATGTTAGTTTAAATTGTGTTTTATTCAGAAATGTTCTTTGACTTATATGTATTATTATATTATATTAATTATATTATATGTTATGTTATGTTACTATATTATGTTATGTTAGTTTACCTCAATATGTTAATCAATTTTGTCTCTTGAATAAATTCTTACAATAAAAAAAATACAAATGGCCAAATGGCATGTGAAAAAATGCTCCACATCACTAATCAACAGGGAGATGCAAATCAAAACAACTATGCCACAGAGATTGGTGTACATCACAAAGAATGGCAATAAGCAGTGCTGCTGGGGATGTGGAGAGAAAGGAACTCTTATTTACTGTTGGTAGGAATGCCGTCTAGTTTAACCTTTATGGAAAGTGATATAAAGATTCCTCCAAAAACTGAAATTGAGCTCCCATATGATCTGGCTATACTACTCCTAGGGATATACCCTAGAAACACAAAAATACAACACAAAAATCTCTTCCTTACACCTATATTTATTGCAGCACTATTTACCATAGAGTGATGAGTGCAGTTAGAGAAATAACTACATTGAGAACTATCATAATAATGTGAATGAATGAGGGAAGTAGAAAGCCTGTCTTGATAGGTTGGGTTGAGGTGGGGAGGAGGGAGATTTGGGACATTGGTGATTGGAATGTTACAATAGTGAAGGGGGTTGTTCTTTACATGACTGAAACCCAACAACAATCATATTTGTAATCAAAGTGTTTAAATAAATATATTAATAGAAAATAAAAAGAAATAAAAAAGAAAATAAGATATTAAACATTAATGTTAATGTAAACAGACTTACATATAAAATATATTACTTTGACTGTACCTAGTGGTATTAGAGGAACTAAGTTTTATCTGGAATTTCACATGCAAACTATACTCTCCAGACCTTTGAAATACCTACATGGCTCCCTAAATAGTAATATCTGGACTTACATATTGCCAATACCTATTATCTCTGAGTTTTCTAAGAATTCATTGATTGTTTCTTAATTTAGAAACAGAAGATATCAATTTTTCCTCAAAAGTATTGTGAAATATTCACACTGACATATGATCAGGTATAAATATTAACACTCAAAAGTAGTCTATCAAGGCTAAAACTGGTATAACACATGGAATACTTGCAACATTAGAGTCCTTTCTTTAGTCTTTGATGATAGCATAAGAAAAAGCAAATAAAAAGTTTGTAATACTGTGGGTCCTTTGCTGTGTATTGTGTTAAAATTTTATTGACTACACTGTTAATTCTCTACCTTAGGGGAATATTACAAAAGGTTTATTTGTATCACGGATCCAACGATATTGAGTATTAAGCCATGCATTTCAAGACAATCCAGCTGGAGAGATTAACAAAACTACCTAATGGTTGATGCCATCTATTCTATAAGCTTAATGGGAAAACAAATAATACTGCATTTCTATTTAAAAAGAAACAGCACTCTCAGTCATTCTCCATCTGTTATTTGCTAAAACATGGAAAATGACTTTTCCCTTGGTAGAGAACAGCTATTTGCTGGATCTATTTTTTTTTTTTTACTATACTCTTCTGAGATATCTGCTATGCTAATATTGCAGTTATTTTGGGTACACAGACATCCTAGTTGAACTAGGCATTTTAGAAGTATTTCAGTGACATTTGCACTCATATCCATTTATAAAGAGGTAGACATTTAATATAAAAATGGGAGAAAGAACTTGGGCAGGGACTAAGGCTGATTTCCCTTGCCCACATGATCAATTCCTCATAGCAGTCACAACTCTAGAATAAATTGGATGTTATGGTTAAAGTCCCATATCACAGAAATAAGGTAGGAATCAGGTGCAATTTGATAAATGCCATGTGAGCTGGTAAAGTGTAAGCTTTATTACTTGGGAGTACTTATAGTCAAATATATTGCTCCTAATCCTATATGTCTTCCCATAGTGATCAAGGTGGGTAAAGAGAAAGGTGGTAGTTTGAACTTTGGAACTGCTAAGATATTTCCCACTTCACATAAGTCACCTACAACACTATCCACTTCTCTTTGGCTCCAGATATTATATAGATTTCAACTGTATTATTACCTTTACGGCCTCCTAATTTTGAAGTTCAAAAATTTATAAAACTAAATTTGTTTCTCTTCTGAGTCTCAGCCTTTTATAAAAGAGCTTCAACTCAGTCAGGTAACTATAAGTACATATAGAAAATAATGTTTTCCTCATCTACTTATGCTGGGAATACACTTCCTAGTAACATTTTACTTCCTTTATGTCTTTCATAGAACTTTATTACTGTCTGAAGCTGTTTCTCCTGAACAAGATATGTTTAGTTTTTATTTTTAACCAGAATGTAAAAATTACTCTAGATTCAGAACTTTTAAACTTATAAGAGTTTGGAAGTTGGAAAATATTAAAAGACTAATTTATGCAAATAAATTTAAAAATGTAATGACTTAATTGGATGATTCATGAACTATGAGAAATTGATAACTTTAGTCAGAAAAAATTTGGGATGCGAAAACAAAACTTACTTAGAAAAAAGATGAAGATTCTATTATTTGCAGGTAAACATTCTCCTACTAATAAAAAAAAAAACCTTTCAAGTGAACTGAAAATTTTCTTTTTGTTAAAAAAGAAGTACATTGGTAAGATGAGTATAGTAGTAATAGAAAAATTAAATAATTTCTTATTTATAAATATAGAAATAAAATGTAATTAATCCTAAAAATGCTACCACTAGGAAATGCTAAAAGTATGTTGTTGTTGTTTTTTTGGTTTTTTGGCCACACCCATTTGATGTTCAGGGATTACTCCTGGCTAAGCACTCAGAAATTGCCCCTGGCTTGGGGAGACCATATGGGACGCCAGAGGATTGAACCGCGTCCTTCCTTGGCTAGTGCTTGCAAAGCAGACACCTTACCTCTAGTGCCACCTCACCAGCCCCTAAAAGTATATTTTAAACAGAAGTAAATGTGATATAAAAGATAATTACACATTTTGCCTAACGCATTGTACTATATTAGTACTCTTGCATTGGTCATACAGATAAATAAGCAAAGGAGGAAATTAGGCAAAGTAAGAATAGAAAGACTGGTCCCTCCAAAAAATATCATAAGGGCCTAAGAAGAGCTCAAGATATAGACTGAGTATATACTAAATAAAATCCCTTGAAACATTTTGCTTTTCCCAGTTCCTTTTACCTTACCTTTATTCTCATCTTAAGCCAAACACAGAGTGCTTACCCATCTTTTTAGTTATGGAAAAAAATAGGGGCCGCAGAGATAGCACAGTGGTGGGGCATTTGCCTTGCACCAGGATAGACCTGGTTCAATCCCCAGCATCCCATATAGACAGTCCCCCTAGCCAAGAGAAATTTCTGAGCCACAGCCAAGAGTAACCCCTGAGTGTCACTGGGTGTGGCCCCTCCCCCAAGTAATCCCCAAAATAATAAAATAAAGATTAATTGATAAAGAAACCCAAAATCATAAAATATATTGTCAATAGAATAATTTTAAGTATTTCATAATTTAAATGTAAGCAAGAAAGTCACTCATAGTCTAATTTATTAAATATTCTATTATGTTAAACATATTTTCCAAATTTACAAGTGATTTAAACAACTTTTACAGGATAAAAACATTCAAGTTTACGTACTGTTTTTTAATTAAAAATCAAGTTACATAGCTTCTGAAGAAACTGTGTTTCCGAAAAATTAGAGTGGTGGTGGTGTACTCTTTGTGACTCAGAAGTATCATCTTTACAACCAGGTTTGAGCCACATGTTGAAAGCAAGAACCAGAAAAAAGGGAGGGTTATTCCTACCACCAGTGCTGGGCTCTTCTCAGCCACATGGAAAGGAAACTGAGGCAGACAGAATGGTCCCAAGGTAATGTTTGTGATTCAGAAGTAACATTTTGATACCCAGGCCAGTGCCATGAAGAGTGCTTTGTGATACCACCTATTTCTTCTAGTCACTCAATCAGACAAAAACACACAATAAATATCTCCATACTGCCAAGGTCATAATGGGGAGGAAATAAAGAAATTCACCATGTGGAGGAAGCAAAAATGGTAGATTTGAAGATCCAACCAGTTATAACTGGTTTTATATATAAATATATATAAACACATATGTATATATATTTTTATATATAGGTTATATATAGGTAGCTATATAACCTCTTTGATAGACAGAAGTTTAGAGATGAAATATTGAGGGTATTAGGCAGTTTAAAAAAACTCTTAACTGGACAGCCAATATGACTCAAGAAAATATGAGAATAAATGAGAACATTATAAATAGAAATGAGAATAAGAAAAAGTATTACAGGTGGAGTGAAATTCTCGCTGGTATGTCTCACAAGCAGAGTATAGAATCAGTGAGCTCAAATATGAGCTGCGTAGCAAATCTAGACAACACAAGAAGACAGAAAGGAGTGTGAAACTAAATGGTTGTCTGACAAAAAAACTTTGGCATGAAATAAAATGGAATAACATAAGAACAAAACAAAACAAAACAACCGGGGGGGGGGGGGCTGCGGAGCCATAGCACAGATAGGGTGTTTGCCTTGCATGCAGCAAACCCAGGAAGAACCTGAATCCAGGGCATCCCATATGGTTCTCCGAGCCTGCCAAGATCAGTGCAGTCAGTAACCCCTGAGCGCGTAACCCCTGAGCGCCGCTGGGTGTGGCCCACAAAACAAAAACAAACAAACAAACAAAAAATCAACAGCATTCCCGAGAAGCACTGTAGACAAGTCATGTGAAAAAGCAACAGAAAACATTGCTCAGAAGTTACCAGATTGGGTAATTCATGTGCCCACGTCCTGGCGGCCCATAAAAGAGTTAAATGAAAGCAGTTAAAAGGGTCGTAGTTAAAATACTCCAAGGTAAATGCAATTCAGAATGATAAAAGCCATAGGTAGAATTAGAATACTGAAAGCAGCAAGAACAAATTATGATATCACATACAAAGGGGTGTCTTTAAGATTCAGAACAGATGTACCAAAGGATGTACAAAAGTGTACTACAGGGCTTTAGGCAGCAGTGGGATATAATGAAAAAGTCAATGAAATGTATGCCTTACCAAAAATACTCAGCCAGTCTCCCATTCAGATTTGAAGGAATGTTGCACAATTTCACGGATAAACAATAGCTTGGGAACATTGTAGTCTCAAAATCAAATTTAAATGAAGGAGTGAAGTAGAAACTTTAAGATAAGACTAACCCCCAAAACATACACTTTTACATAAAAGACATTGAATTCCATAACAATAATCTTAATGCCAATAGTCTAAATGTACCAATTAAGAGACACAGGAATCAAAATTGATTTAACAATTGAATCCAACATTACTCTGCTTGCAAAAAAAACACATCGGCATAGTCATCAAAATGGACTCAATGTCAAGGACTGAATACAATCCTTCATCAAACATCTCCCTCAAGAAGGGTGCGTTGGCCCTATTATTATCATATGGCATAGGCCTCAAGTGTAAAAAGGTTATATGAGATAAAGAGGGTCTTTTATTAATAAACAAAGTGAATGTACATGAGGAAGAAGACACACTTCTAAATATGTATACATCCAGTCAGCAATCAGCAAAATGTTTAAAACAACTGCTAATAATTTGAAGAAACACATCAAAATAGCAACCCAATAGTAGTTGGAAATTTTTATTTTTTTTGGGTCACACCCGGCAATGCTCAGGGGTTACTCCTGGCTCCACGCTCAGAAATCGCTCCTGGCAGGCACGGGGGACCATATGGGATGCCGGGATTTGAACCAATGACCTTCTGCATGGAAGGCAAACGCCTTACCTCCAATGCTATCTCTCTGACCCCAGTAGTTGGAAATTTTAACAATACCCTCACCTCTTCTTCTATTTTTGTTGTTATTGTTGTTGTTGTTAGTGTTTTTGAACCATACCCAGCTGCACTCAGGGCTCTGCACTTAGGAATTGTTTATGGCAGACCTATGGAACCATATGGAATGCTGGGGATCGAACCAGAGTCATTCAGGGTCAGCTAGCTGTGTGTAAGGCAAATGCCCTACTGCTGTCTATCACTCCGGCTCCAACAACACTCACCTTTTGATAGATCAACCTTACTAAAGCTCAGCAAAGAATTACAGACTTTTAAGAAAAAAATGTAAAAGATAGTATTAGTAAATATAATGAGGGCTTTTTATCACACTAAAATCAAATAACTATTCTTTTTCAATGCATATGAGACATTTTCTTAAATAGACCAAATGAAGTACCACAAAACACACCACATAAAAATCAGGAGAAAAGAAATTGTATCATCTTTTCCAATAACGATTCACTTAAAATACAGTGAATTAGAAAAATAAACAGACAATAAAATATTTAACACCTGGAAATAAATAGTTCACTACTGAATATCTACTGAGTTAGAGAGGAAATCAAAGATGAAATCAAAAGTTTTCTTAGAACAAAGAAGAATTAGTACATGAGCTATGAGAATTTGTGGAACAAAGCAAAAACAATATTAAGAAGAATTTTGATACTTTGCAAACATTCAACGGAAAAGAAGAAAGGGTTCACACAAATACCTTGAAAACAGGTTAAAAATATTGAAAAATAGCCAACAAAATGATCCAAAAGCAGACAAAAAGAAGGAAAGAATAAAACCTAAAGCAGTGAACTGAAAACACAGAACCCAGTTAAAAAATTAATGAAAACAATAGTTGATTCTTTAGAAAAGTAAACTAGATTGCTAAATCATTTGCTAGACTTACAGGTAAAAAGAAAAATGAAATGAATGCATCAGAAATTCAAATAAAAATTAGACTACATTAAGAATCTTGATGCCACAAAATGAGAGAACCTAGAAGAAAGGGATACGTTCTTGGATTCCTACAACTTCCCAATGTTAAAGCAAGAAGTTTTGGATGGAATACCCATATAGACTTATCACTATCAAGGAACTTCAATGCTAATCAATAGTCACTCCAAACACAAAAGTCTAGACCCAGATGGATCCACTAGTGAATTCTTCAAACCTTTAAAGATGCCTTACTACCACTAATTTTCACCTCCTTCAGGAAATTGAAGAAATAGAAATATTCCCAGTTTTCATAAAGTTAAAATCACCCTGATACCAAAAGCAGACTAAGATACCACAAAAAGAGAGAGATACAGACTGATATTATTGATGAATATAGATGTAAAGAACGACAACATAATACTAACAAATAGAATCCAACTATTTATCAAATGATCATACATTATTACCAACTAGAATCATGCCAAAGATAGAATCATGTAAAGATAACTTAATATGTGCAAATCATTTATAATAATAATTCATATCAATAAAATAAAAATAAAATTTACATGATATCACTATAAGTGGCATTTAGAATAATTGAATGCAGAAATGCAATGGCTTAAATGGGGTTGTCTAGAAACCCTTGGGCCCAAAGTATAGTGGGAAGAAAACAAATTGGAGGAGAAAAACAAATATAAAATAAAAAAAAATGATAGGGACAGGGAATTCAGGTGGAGTGCAGGAGTTATTATTATCCAAGACACAAAGTTAATAAAAAAAATAATGTGACCAAAATTTAAATAATGGAACTTAAAATGATGATTGGTGTGAAGGCAGGCTGGGGTGGGATAGTGATGGTATGTATGGTTCATAGAATTTACAGAGTTCCTAGAGTTTCTAGAGTAGTAGAGGGATACTAATACTGGTGATAGGATTAGTTCTAAAACATTGTATATCTAAAACTTAATTAGGAATAATTTTTATATCACTATGACTTAAATTTAAATTTTTAATAATCTGATCTCATCAATAGATTCTAATAAAACATTTGAGAAGATACAGCACCAATTCATGATTAAAACTCTCCACAAGATGGGAGATGAAGGTACTTCCCTGAATAGTCCAAGCTACTTACTGACATACTATAGAAATCATTATACTCAAAGGTGAAAAACTAAGATTTCTTTGTCTGGCACAAGCCAAGATGCCCACATTCAATACTTCTATTTCATGTAATACTAGAAATACTTGTCATAGCGTTTAGGCAAGAAAAACATATCAGGGAATTCCAATAGTGAAGGATGAAGTTGTACTCTCACTATTTACAGATGGCATGTAGAAAATTAGAAAAATTAAAAAAATTCTAAATATCCCATTTCATAAGGGATTAATGTCTAAAATGTATAATGTTTAAAATGTATAAGGCAGTAACATAGTTTAACAAGAAATAATCATAATATGATACTTTATAATAATAGTTATGTTTGAGATGTAATATGTTAATATATCAGAAACACAAAATTTAATAGGAACAATAATAATAGATAAAGATGTATTTTAAACCTCTCATGGAGACAAAACTATTTTGATAAATTATACCAAAGAGCTCACATATATTTTTGAAAATGAAAGGAATATTTTTAAAATGTACTTTGTTGGGGCCGGAGCAGTGGCGCAAGCAGTAAGGTATGTGCCTTGCCCGTGCTAGCCTAGGAAGAACCCCCTGGTTCAATCCCCTGGCGTCCCATATGGTCCCGCAAGCTGGAGTGATTTCTGAGCGCATAGCCAGGAGTAACCCCTGAGTGTCACCAGGCTATGACCCCAAACCCAAAATAAACAAACAAACAAATAAAATGTACTTTTTAATTGTATTTAAAAATGTCTATTGTATATGTTCAGACTAAAATACCATTTTATCTCTAAGACAAGAATTTTTAATCTAAGGTTCTTATCAATAGCATAGTAATGAAATATGATAATTATATACCTGAATGTTTTAAAGTCTTTAAAAAATTGCAATAGGCTCAACAACTCCGAATAAAGAGGGAACTTTCCTCTACTTATGTAAAAGCTTTTACATTTTTGAGAACATTGATATGTACATAGATTGCAAAAAATTAGTGCCATGCCATTCTGTTAGCTTAGAAAAATATTTAGTCTCATTTATTCTTGCTTTTTATTTAATTTTGTAAATGTATTCGCATATGGCAGTCATTGAGCAAACTGCATTTAAGTCAAATATCCATAACATAATAATTTAAATTCTGTGAACAAATAGTTCTTTTTATTATTTGAATAAAGAGTTGGCATGTATGCTTATTAGGGAAATATTTTATTTTAACATGCACTCCTAATGTGAAACTACATATTAAGTGACAGAACCTAAATGAAGTAAAAGTTAAATCAATGTACTCAATTCAGCTACTTATTTAAACTCAGAATCACAAGGGAATGACTTTGCTTACTTAAATGCTATGGGTGGTTATTTTATCAAAAGGGAAAATGTCTCAGAAGCAGATTTTCCAAGTTGCTAATTTTATTTCTCTTTAAGACTCCTTCTGTTTACTACAACAGACTCAAACTAATCATTCCCCCAACTTAAGTCAATTTTATATATTCTCTTATTTTCCTGAGAATAAAATATTTAGGTCCACACTGAAAAAATACATAACACTTTACGGATAATTTATACAAATTATTTTGTGATCTGTATTCTTTTTTGGGGGGTTGGTTTTTTGGGCCACACCTGGTGACGCTCAGGTTGCTCCTGGCTATGTGCTCAGAAATCGCTCCTCGCTTGCAGAACCATATGGGTCCGTCCTATAGAGCAGGCAAGGCAGACACCTTGCTGCTCCACTCCACCCCTTAGGCCCCCTGTATTCTTGTTTACCTCTGTGGCTCTACAAAATAGAGTTGTGACCCTAAAAATTCATATTTTCTCATATTTTTGTGCATTTCTCCCAATTTCTCATATTGAAGAAAATCTGTACTTTTTACTGATTTATCTGTTTCTTCTTTTTATTTCTTGTTACAACCAGTTATTCACCATAATAAATTTAGAAAATGTTATCTAATCCTATGATAATTATCTTAGGGTAATTATAACAACTGGTGAACATTTTCCATTAAATATAACTTCTATCTTTTACAATTAAGGTAGTAGAAAATAATTGTTTTTGTTATTATGGAATATTTCTGCTCAAGAGATTAAAAAAGACATTTTTTTAATATAATCAAAGTTATCCTTTCCAATGACTGTAATTTTGGTATGGGCATTGAGTTGAATTAAGGTTCTGAGAACATGTTAAGTTTAAAATAACTTAAAGCATGCATCCCCTTTGGAATAAGTTTAATGCCTTATACTTAAGATGGATGACCTTTGTTATTGTTTAGAAGAATATGGTTTGGGAGGAGCTATCATGTATAGGGTTAGCTTGAAATATGTCTTTTATCTATAAAATTTTTTATTCAGTGATGATGAAGCTATTTTCTCAATTACATAAACTTTTTCAAACTTCTACATTCTCAATCCTAGATATTCCAGGTTTTTAAAAGAATATACATATCTGGTTCTCTGTTTTTTATTTTAAAATTGCATCCATAAAATGATATATACATTTGTAATTCATAAAAATATATATTAATATTAACTATTTTTACTATCTTACCTACTGTTAATTTATTTAATTTTCCTACCTCAAAAGTATCTGGTGGGGTAAAGGAAATTTCTGTGTAACAAATCCATTTTCTGGATTAATTCATCTTTGATTTTGTTTTCTATTTACTCATTAGAAAAATATAGTAGATAACACAATAGATAATAGATTATTTAGATCTATAGAAATAATATTTTATGAACCTTTCAATATCCCTAACACATCAATACAAAAGTAAATAAACTTTGTGGGCCTGTTCTATTATCAATTTCATAGCAAAAGTCTATTAACCATCTCACTAATTAAATTTTGCTTAACCAGAAAAGATTATACATTTTTTATTTAAATACTTTTTTTAAATTTTACTAAGATAAAATAACTAACTTTTTGAGGGGTTTGTTATTGTTGTTGTTTGTTGCTTTTTTTTTCGTGAGTTTTCTTTGTTTTGTGCTTTTTTTTTTTCAGGACCATGGTTATTGTGTGGTTGGTGTCTTTATTGCTGTGGTGCTTTTCAAGTTTTCTGTTTGATTTTATTTTTTAATTTTTTAGTAGCATTATATTTTCATTATTTTTCCCTTTCTTCTCTTAAATTGATATTTATAGCCTCTAGAAGGACTTCTCCCATTTTTTGCTTGTTTGATTTTTGCCCCATTTTATTTTATTTTATTTTATTTTATTTTATTTTATTTTATTTTATTTTATTTATGTTATTTTATTTCCTTTAGACAGAACCACATAATTTGAACCATCTTGTTCAGCTTCACAAACTGAGGAGGTACCAAGACCAGACAATCATATGAACATTAAGTAGAAATAAAACAATGATCAGACTTAAACGCCAAATCCAAAGCCAATGACAACAGAATCAACACCCAATCTACAACATGCTAGACACAGAGGGGGCCACTTATACTAGCAACCTGGGGGATAATGGAGGGGGATATGGGATGCATGCTGGAAATAGGGGTAGAGGGAGGACATCATTAGTGATTCAATGTCACTATGTACCTAAAAAACTACTGTGAAAGATTTGTAATCCACTTTGGTCAAAATAAAAATTTAAAAAAATAAATTTTGCCTAACCAGAAAAGATATCTCCATATCTTTTAATTATTGAATTTAATTATTTAATTATTAAATCTTGTTTTTAATTGTCATGCATGTGTGTTTTAGAAATACTATAGATTATTTAGGTCATACAAAAAACACTTAGGGACAATGGCAGGGTTTTTTGTTTTTTTTTTTTTTTGACCAGCTTAAAATAGAATACTTTAAATTGTCACTTGTTAAAGGTGTTTCAATGAGTTGCTATTTTATTTTTATTCTATTTATTATCATTTGATTGTTATTTGGAAATTAATTCATTTTGTAGAATATAGCTACAAACAATTTTCATGAAAGCAAGAGTTTTTTTTTTGTTTGTTTGTTTGTTTGTTTTTTGGGTCACACCCGGCAGTGCTCAGGGGTTATTCCTGGCTCCAAGCTCAGAAATCACTCCTTGTAGGCTCGGGGGACCATATGGGATGTTTGGTTTCGAACCAATGACCTTCTGCATGAAAGGCAAATGCCTTACCTCCATGCTATCTCTCCAGTCCCTGAAAGCAAGATTTTTTTAAGTTCATATTTTATAACAGACTTGTTAAAAATACTTAATACTTATTATTGAAGAGTCAGTTTTAAGAAAAAGAAAAATCGAGAAATCTTAGATGAATCTCAGACTTTTGTGTTCATTCTAGAGTGATCTAATTTAGGATATCAAAATGTAAAGTTTCATATCTCAGTTATCTGTGCTTCAGGAAAATCCAAACTATCTGTGTTTGTCATAGCATGCAGAATTACTAAAATGATCATTTAATTTTAATTATGTCTTCATCTGAATAGGATCCAAGCAATATTAAACAAATTCATGAGTAAAATATTATAAGACCACGTCGAGCTTAAAAAATAAATATTGCCAATTCACTATTTTTAAAAATAGTGGGGAAAACTTAAAAATATTAAATTCATGTTCACTAATGATAGTGAATAGGCACTTGTCTTGCATGTGACAGATTAAGCCTGGAACCTCTTCATAAAATTCTTGAGCCTGTCAGGAATGATCTTTGAGTGCACAGTAAGGAATAAGCCCTGAGAATAACATTTTCTGCCTCCCTAACACATGTTAAATAATTCAAATTAACAAAGTAAAACAGAATGTAACTTTTACTTTGTCTAATTGCAATCATGATATGTAGGAGGTGAAGCCATGCCACTTAGATTAATTTCTGTACAAAAACAAATATGATAGATATTATTTTCTGCCATCCCACTTTGTATCTTTTGGAGGCATAAATATATACTCAAAGGACATAAGTCAGTCTGATATGTATTTGACAAAAGTAATATTTGAGAAAGTAGGTTTTTATCTGGCTTTGACTGTACACAAATTATATAAAAAAGAGATTAAAACTTTTTGCTAATATCTAAAAATAAAGATCAGTTTTAGCTCAAGGAAGTAAGAGAAAAATAGATATTAATTTTATATAGTGGTGCTGCCATATCCTATAACTTGTTATTTGAAATGAAGAAATCAAAATACAACCATGATTTGCAGATAAAATAACTGGAATTTCAGAGAACATTGAATAACAGAGGTTGATAGATAAACTATGGCAATCACTTTATCTATGGTGTATTCCTTGAATATAACAGAGAAAAAGAAATGTATCAGAAGTAACATTTTTAAATCATTTCAATCAATAATTATATAGCAGTTAATGCTGAACAATTTTATTTATTTATCTGTGATTACTTTCAGATTATCTTTTTGCAAATAAATATAATTGTTAATAAATGGAATTCAGAGAGAAGTCAAATGGGATGATAGACATCTGGATTATAATAAAATAAAAATAGCATTGATTTTTTATTTTTCTTACATACCATCATCTATCTAAAATATAAAGACTGACTATGATGTAAATACGAATCAATATTATCACAATTATTTATCTCATTTTCTTTATTGTCCATAGAATTTGCAACAGCAATAGCTTCACATACATAGGAAAGTTAGATTAGAAAAATATAATTGAATTGACAATATCTTACTTCTTTTTTTTTTTTTTTTTGGTTTTTCGGGCCACACCCGTTTGATGCTCAGGGGTTACTCCTGGCTAAGCGCTCAGAAATTGCCCCTGGCTTGAGGGGACCATATGGGACTCTGGGGGATAGAACCGTGGTCTTTCCTTGGCTAGCTCTTGCAAGGCAGACACTTTACCTCTAGCGCCACCTCGCCAGCCCCTTGTAAATAACACACATTTCTAAATAGCTATCACATCAAGCTTTTCTGCTATGTCCTATTATTTTATTTATTTATTTTATGTTTGTTTTTAGGCCATACCCGTTGATATCAGGGGGTTATTCCTGAGTATGTGCTCAGAAATCGCTTCTGGCTTAGGGACCATATGGGACGCTGGGGGATCGAACCGAGGTCCGTCTTAGGTTAGCATATGTGAGGCAAACACCTACTGCTTGCGCCACTGCTTTGGTCTCATATAATATAAATATATTAATTCTAATATATATATACACATATACATATATAGGAAAACTTGCATACAGATATTATGAGAACCTTAACAAATTAATGCAGTTGTAGTACTACATTGTGTACCAGAGATGTGGTTTGAACACAGAAAATGCAAACAATTTAGTTACTATAATAAAATGTTAATTTTCAAAAATTAGTTTCGAACTCATCAATTTAGGTTATCAGTTGAGGGCCACCTATGCATGTCATGCAGGTTTCGAATAAATTAAAAGACAAAATGTGCAGTCAATTAATTCTCATGGTTTTATTGTTATAGATTATTTAAATTAAGTAATACTATTTGGATTTCAGAAATTCCTAAATAGTTAGACCAATATTTCACTGTCAGTTTTATAAATAAGGCATAGAGTCAACTATAAAGATTAAAAAGGTGACTTATTTTTTTTAATATCCATTATGCAGATAATAAAAATGATCAATAATTGAGCAAAATTACCTAAATCTATTATATTTTATTATGTTTAATAAAACAATTTATGATAATGCTCACTGGTTACCAAACTTTACCACATGATATATAAGAGGCCATGTTATTATGCTAGGGTTCAAACTCTGCATCTCCTTTTATCCAGGCATATGTTCTATCTCTCCAACCTTGTTTATATGATTTTAAATAAATGTTATAACCTTTGTTTTTTTAGTCCATTATAATTCACAAATAGTTAAGTTTTCTAATTTTGGGTTCTAGTAATCATGTCTATTTCAAAAATCATGTCTATTTCCATGACAAAAACTGAAATCTTTCTAGTTTTATCAAATTAATTACATAAGAACTTTTGATTAGTGTAATAATTTCCTTAAAGATAATATTTTAAACATTGCTTGAATTACAGTTATAAAGAAATATTATAGCATGTTTATTTAAAAAGTACTAGAATATACCACTAATTTACTAAGATCTGAAATAATTGATGCAATATATGTGTCTATTGTTGGTCAACAACATTCGTAAATGCTTCATAAACAAACATTCATTGGTTCAAAAATTAATTATAGCAAAGATTTCGGAATATATACATCTTAAATTCTATACTATAATACTGGTCATTCATTTTTTGTATTTAAGTTATGCAAGACTGATTTTTGACATGTGAATGCTACTTGAAATAACTTTATAAATGTCAATTAAATTATATGTCTGATAAGGTATTAGCATTAATTCTTGAAAACGTTTAATGATTATATTTATGATATTATTGATTGAATATTAAACAAAATTGAATTCACACAAATACAATGTGCATCATATATTTAAGTAAACTTGTAAATGTAATTTTCAATCATACCTGAGTTAGTTCATTAATATCTATAAGTCCATTACTGTCAGCATCAAAATATTTAAACATTTGATCCACCAACAACTTCTTCAGAGAAATTTCATCATTGTTAGGATTTTCATTTTCTTGTGTAATATATTTTTGATTTTGTAAATCTAAGAGCATGTTTTTCATCTTGTTGTATTCAGTGGGTTTGCAGTTATCTCCTGAAACAAAAAAAAACTATGTTACTTTCAAATATATATATTTTAGGATAAAATATTTAATAATTTATGCTGATATAATTATAGGTAACTGCATTGTTAGTTTTTTGTTTTCTAGATTGCATACATTAAACTTATACAAAGGAGAACGTATTTCATAAGAAATTTATGCAAAAATTTGATTCTATGAGGAAATAGAGAAATGTGATATTTACAAATAGATTCAGATTTTCATTTATTATTTAACTTTAAATTCTCCATATATATCTCTAATTGACCATTTACCGATTTATCAACAAGGGTGCAGGAAGGCAAAAAGACATGCCAAGGCCAATGATGTAAAACTTTGTATGTAAACTCAAGTATGTTTTGGTATAAATTATGTCGGCCAAATTATTATTGCATGAATATTTTGATTTTGAAGATATTAATATGTTAAGTATGTTATTGTACAGTAATTTTTAAAAATAAGTAATTTCAACATTAAGTCTTTGATAGAATATACAATTTTAAAATTTAAAAACATTTGATTCATATGTAAGTCTATATATATACATCATATTTAAAATGAACCACAAAGTAAATGTTTAGCAAGTATATATACCACATAATTTATACTCAAGGAATGTATGTAGTTAGGCATATATATAAACAAATATACATGCATGCACATGTTTATCTCTAACTTAATTTTATTTTACTTAGTTTCTTGGCTTTTGCTTGAATATATGCATGATGTATTATTTGTGACACAACAAGAAGTGCTTGTGGCTTACTGCTTGCTCTGTGCTCAGAGATCCTCCTGGCAGTGCTCAGAAGACCTTATCCAATCAAAACAACTATGAAGTACCACCTCACACCCCAGAAATTGGCACACATCACAAAGAATGAAAACAAACAGTGTTGGCGGGATGTGGAGAGAAAGGAACTCTTATCCACTGCTGGTGGGAATGCCATCTAATTCAACCTTTATGGAAAGCAATATGGAGATTCCTCCAAAAACTGGAAATCAAGCTCCCATATGACCCAGCTATACCACTCCTAGGAATATATCCTATGGACACAAAAATACAATACAAAAATCCCTTCCTTACATCCATATTCATTGCAGTACTATTTACCATAGCAAGACTCTGGAAACAACCTAGATACCCTTCAACAGACGAATGGGTAAAGAAACTGTGGTACATATACACAATGGAATATTACGCAGCCGTCATGAAATTTTCCTATACATGGATGTACATGGAATCTATTATGCTGAGTGAAATAAGTCAGAGAGAGAGAAAAAAAAAACGCAGAATGGTCTCACTCATCTATGGGTTTTAAGAAAAATGAAAGACATTCTTGCAAAAATAATTTTCAGGCACAAAAGGGAGAAGTGCTGGAAGTTACAGTTCACCTCATGAAGCTCACCACAAACAGGGATGAGTTTTGTTAGAGAAATAACTACATTTCGAACTATCCTAATAATGAGGATATATGAAGGAAATAGAAAGCCTGTCTAGAGTATAGGCGGGGGTTGGGTGGGAAACAGGGAGTCTTGGGACTTTGGTGATGGGAATGTTGCACTGGTGATGGGTGGTCTTTAGATGACTGAAACCCAAACAACACAATCATGTATGTAATTAAGGTGTTTAAATAAAAAATATATTAAAAAAAAGAAGACCTTATCCAAAACCAGGGATCAAACCAGAGTTGGCCATCTATATGGAAGGCAACATCCTTAAAACTACCCTTATTAGGTATTTTCAATGTAAAGTGCTAATTTCAATGTAAAGTGCTAATTTATCAAAGGAAAATAAGTTTACAAGCCTTTAAGTATTAAAGATTTAGGATACAATATTATCACAGCATTCTAATTTCATGTGTATTTTGTCAAAAGCTTTTTATTTTTTGCTGATATTGTGAACTTTTCTATTAGAACACTCAGTATACAGTGCCAATTTGTATAGTGTCTATGTACATATTTTTACTTTTTTTTTTTTTCCTTTGTAGTTCTGGATCACATCCTGTGGATTTCAAAACTACTCCTTATTCTGAACTCAGCATTTACTTCTAGTTGGGCTCTGCAACCATAAGTGGGGCCGAGAATTAAATCCACAATGATCATATGCAGGACAAACACATTACTAGTTGAACTATCCCTCTGGCCCCAAACTATTTAATTAAAATTTTTTTCTTTTAAAAATTGTATTTGTTTTTGCTTTCATTTTGTTTTTGTTTTGTTTTGTTTTTGTTTGTTTGTTTTGTTTTGTTTCTTCATAGCTGATAATTTTGTTTTTTTTGGTTTACTCTTCTTTTTTTTCTTAATCCTTTTTGTACTTTTTTTTTGTTACTCCCTTATTCGTTTTTTGTTTTGTTCTGTTTTTGTCTTGACTCATTTTAATTTGTTTTGTTACTTTTTCCTTCTTTCCCCTTTCTTCTTCCAAAGGAGTACTTACAGCACCTAGACAGACTCCTTCCATATCCCTTCTTATATCTCCTTTAGAGTCACATTACTGGAATCACCTTGATCAGAATCATAATTGGAGGGAGAAAAATGGATGGTATCAAGACCAGACAGTCATATGTTCATTTGGTGAAAATAAAAAATGATCAGACTTGAATACAAAATCCAAAGTCAATGACAACAGAAATGATACCCAATCTACATCAAGCTGTACATGTGGGGAACAGTTGCACTAGAATTACGGGGGGGAGAGGAGGAGGAAGTGGGATGCATGCTGGGAACAGGAGTGGAGGAAGGACAATACTGGTGGTGGGAATGCCCCTCATTCATTACTACTATTAATTCACTTTGCCCACAATTAAAAATTGTATTTGAAAACTAATACATATCTTGTATATGTTTATGTTATATTTTTATATCTTTTTATCAGTATCTACACAAAACTCAGCATGGTATGGGAAACTTTAGAGTTGGTGAAAATAATTATTTAAAGAAATGTTTTCAAAAGTAACTGCAATTGCTGGACTACCTTCACATAACATGATATTTTTTAAAAATTGCATTAAACTAAAATGTATAATATTATAGAAAGCAAAATATATTATAAAATTCTGCATATTGAAAATGGTAAGTATATTCTTTATAAAAATATTTATTGATTCAAAAATTAAAAATAGCAAAGATTCCAGAATATATCTAGAGTATACATTAGTTTTACAAAATATTTTAGGAAAAAATGAAAAATATTTTTACCTTTGAAAATAAGGCTTTGACATTTTCTATGATGTAAAAGAAAGAAAACTTGAGATTTTAAAGTAGAAAGCAGAAAGTCTGGGGTTGAAAAGCAATATTTGAAGTCTGATTCTCTTTTATGAGAAGATAGAAAAGTGTCTCTTCTAGAGAGATGAGAGACTAATTTTTCAAAGAGTGAAATGATTACTGTTTAGTAATTGTTTTATCAATCCTGTGAAAGACCTCTTCTTTTGCTTGTATTTGTACTAGAATATAAACTGTGCCTCCCATTAAGGAATTTCATTACTGTTTTCAGAAATAAAATATAAAAAATTCTTTCATAACTGAAAACAATTAATGACAAGAGATAATTAAATCCATGGATCATTTTATGTCAATGAAAGCGGTACTAAAGGAAAGAAATTTCAAGTGTGTGTGTGTGTCTTTTGCCTGTGTGTGTGTTTTTAGTCAACAATAAATAAAAATGCATGATAAAAGAATGAAAAAAGAAAAGCAGAGGTGAAATCTGGGCCAGTATGTGTGCTATAAGAATAATAAAATCAAAATGTTGTGCTAGATTGAAAATAGAAATTATTTTTCCAGGGTAAGAGGGAGGATGACCTTAGTGATTTCCCCCAATATTAATGTAATAAGTACAGTAATGACAATTTTTTATTAAAAATATTTTCCCCAGTTTTACATTTCATCTCAAGGCACTGCTATGATTCCTAGCAATCCAAAAAATATTTAAAAGCAAAAGCATTGCGATTAAGGCATTAATATTAACAGATATTAATTAGTTTAAAAATTATATGAAATTTTATGGTTTCTTCCTTTGTTATAAAATATTTCAGGAAAATCAAGCTCGTTATGTACCAGGAAAAATTTTTATATTAACTTCCTAAATGACGGGTTGGAAACACTATTTTTCAGTGGGAAAAGCACTTGCCATGTAAGCATATGAACCAGATTTGATCCCTGCACTGCAGGGAGTGACTACTGAGAACAATGTCATGAGAGAGCCATGAGCACCATTGGATATGCCATCTATCAAAATTTTATCTAAATCATCAAGACATTCAAAGATGATTGATTAATGATTTTATTTTTAAGATAAGGAATGAAGGTGCAGATAAATTACAGTATTATAGGGTGCCTCAATTTAAAAAATGAAAAAATTCTATTTAGAAACCCAGGAGTATGCCCTTGGAAACCACGGCCCCACTGAAGAATACTATATGTCACAATGTAAGAAATGCCTTTATTTATTTGCTTGATTTAGTATGATTTCTATCTCAAGTTTACTTAAATGGTGTCAGATTGAAGAAGGTACTAAGTAATGTAAAGAAAAATTTACTTTTCTGGGAAATGAGTAAGATATATCATTTGTTGCCCTTATTCTAACCACTGAGAATAGAACAAACAAATAACCTATTTGGTGGCATTTATTCTTTTCCATAAATGTAGTGACCTGGAGTACTCTGACCTGGAATTATGTTAATCCTTGAACCAGAGTCATTCTATAAGGACAATTAAACTTTATCTAGACTCTGGACATTCCTATACAACTGGTCATATCTTTCAAGGTCTCACTGAAAATGAGATCAGGTTATTTAAAAACTAATACTATAATCATTTCAATTAAGTAGAGAAAATGCTAAAATTTATATCTTAGTGATATATAAAACTTAAACTTAGTACAAAAACAATCTAAAATTCATATGTTAAATTTTATAATACATATATTTTAAATGCTAAAATCTGCTCTTATCATGTTGAATGTATACTTTCATTCTTATCTCTTATGGCATTGCTAAAATATTGAGTTCTTTAGATTGAAAAATATTTTGATACAAATAATAAATAATAGTATTTTAATTTATAATTATAACATCTAGTTATAATTTAATTAAGTACATTTATTACTGCATAGTGCTGTGATATTTAAAATTCAAAGAATAAACTTTAGACAGTTTTCTTTTAGGATATATGTTTTTCATTTATCAAAATACATGTCAAAAACATTTTCCTTCCACTGTTCATTAAATGCTAATTCATAAATTATTCTTAGAAAATATTCTGCATTTGTAATATAAGGAATATATTTAATTTCAGGGTTTCACAAGTAAATCAACCTTAAGATAGAACACTATTATTTTATATTAATTGGAATACTCTAACATAGTAAATGAAGGACTAAATTTTCTGTTGATTAAAAGTAATCTGGGGCTTGAGAAAGAGTACAATGGCAAAGTCAAGTGATGACCTTATTTTTGCATCCAAAACATTGTTTTTATTGGACATTATTTGTTCCCTACTGTTTCTTTAGGTACCAAAAATCAGTAAGATAATTTGTCAGATGGCTTTTTCCTTTCTCATAATTCATTTATTACAAAGTCCCCTAATCCCAATTACATATTAGGGAATAGATAAAGTGCATCTTTTTAATATTGCAAATTTATTCCACTATTGCAATATATATGTATATATAATGTTGTTTTATTTCGTTTTTTGTAATTTGTCTGTTTGATAGTTTTGGGTCACACCTGGCTTGCTCAGGACTTACTGCTGGCTCCACACTCAGGGATAACTCCTGGCAGGATTCAAAGGACAATATAACATTTTAGAAATTGTATATAGTTATCTGCATGTGCAGCAAATGCTATACTATCAATGCTACTCACTATACTATTGCTCCACCTTCCAAAAATCTAACTTCTATAATCTATGTTCCATATGTCATGGAACACTTGAGTCATTTAAAAACTTTAGCTATTGTAAATAGTATTACAGGGAATGTATGTGTTGCATACATCTTCTTCAATTAGCATTTCTGCATTATTTTTGTAGGTACCTAGGAGAAAATTTTATGAATTATTTTTGTGGGAATTTTGTTCAAAATTTTTGAAAAATTGTCATCTCATTTTCTATAAATCTCGGACCAAATTACAACCTAATTACACACAATAGTATGTGCAGTTCATATTTTGTGTGAATTCCCTGAAAATGATATTTTCATATGCTTATTGAGTTTTATTTTTTTAAAAAATTATTGTGTATGTCTTCTCACCATTTCTTGAATAAATGATTTATATTCCGTGTGGTTGCACATTATTTATGTCCTAAAAATGGACTCTTTGACACATAAATCATTGCATGTTTTTAACTAGTATATGTCATAAGTCGATAGAGTAAACATTATTTTCTTGCTTAAATATTTCATTCCCTTCTTATTCACCTCTTCCTTCTTAAGCATGAAAACCTCAAAAAGCTTCTGTTTTTAATATTTCTAAATTGCTTTTTATGTACTGTTTTGTAGTTAGACTATAATAGTATGAAACCTTTTCAACTTGACTTACTTTACTTAATGTCAAGAATAGTAAATAGAATAGACATCAAATAATCATTTGGGAAATTAAATCTTACTAAAAATTAAAGAAATACATTATGAGATAATTTGTTACTTGTAATATAACATTTATAATTATATACTTCAGTTATTGATAAGCACCTACTAAGCTAAAAAGCATCAACAAATTAAAAGTCTTGATACTTGAGTTTGGGAATTTCAATGTACTATGCATTTATTAGAATTTCAATTCTGTCTTAAAATTTCAACAATGGTGCCATAATAACCATATCATTTTGCTAATTAAATTCTGCTATAACATTATTTAAAATATTTTGAGGCAGGGACCCCAGCAGCCCATATGGTCTTCCAATCTATGACAGTAATAATACCAGAGTGTAATGCCAATAATAAACTCTGAACATTGCCAGCTGTGGCCCAAAACCAAACCCCCAAAACCTGTTTTGAAGGCAAGAATAGGCATCAATCAGATCCTCTTTGCTAAGTATGTCCTTCAAAGATGATAGTAGAACTAGTGCTTTATTTATCAGATGTTACTTTCATTATAAAATCATTATGTACAGAAACATAATCGTATCGCATATTACAAAGTATTTGTTACAGAAGCTATAACAAAAAAGAAAATATTGATAAACTAAACAATTTATAGCATGTATTAATTGGAAAATGAATTGTAGTGCTTAGGTTAATGATCTTATGGGGGATGGTATGTTTGGGATTATACCCAGTAGTGCAAAGGGGCTCAATGATCATAAGTCACCACTGATTGTGATACTGAATGCATATTTGTATTGAAATTCAAACTAGGCACAGACATATATAAGAAAAGCACATTAATCTATTTCAGTGTGTTTATTTATTTATTTTTTTTTTTAGATTTTTGGGCCACACCGTTAATGCTCAGGGGTTACTCCTGGTTACGTGTTCAGAAATTGTTCCTAGTTTGGGGCACCATATTGGACACCTGTGGATCGAACCACTGTCCATCCTGGGTCAGACACATGCAAGGCAAATGCCTTACCGCTGCACTATTGCTCTAGCCCCCATTTCAGTGCATTTTAAGAAGCTTTTACAGCATTATTTTTATAGTTAAAACCTAGGGATTATATTACTCTTAAAAAAGATGGTATACTTTCTGTTATATGTTGAACTAATGCTGTTAAAAAAACCCTTTGAGTCAAGTTTTTCTATATTAACCATAAAATTTTCTGGCACATAGAGATTATTATAGTGTGACTACATATTATCATAAACACTTTAATATATATTTATGAGGGGGTTTACACCCAGAAATTCCTAGGTCTTACTCTTTACCCTACACTCAGACAGAACTACTCATAAGGTTCAAGGAACCTTATGTGGTGTTAAGGATCAAACAAAGGTTGGCTACATACTAAGTACCTTCCCCAGTGGATTATCTTTCAGGCCCTAAAATGAAAATATCTAGTTTTCTTATAATAGTTTGCATTTTATTAAGTTGATAATATTTATTTATATTACTTATATTTCTAAGAGTAAAATGCATAAAAATTACTTGTATATTTTTATAAACTAAATTATATAACTAAATTTTATAGGTTTTTTTTACAATTTTGGCCAAAATAATTAAAAATATTAATATTAACCATGCTACAAAATAGTATTTCTACCACAATTTCAATTATAGTCAAATTTATGATTGATATGATTCTGTTAAATAGCATCTATCATCACTCCTGGATAATAAAAAGTCATGTCATAATTTATCATGTGACTCAAATATATTTTAATAAAAATTTTGGTATTTATTTTATAGGAATTATCAGTATCTGACAAGATATCCATTTAATAATTCAATATTTGTACAAATATTATTGGGTGCTGAAAATATCCTGACTTTTGCAGATAATACATTTAATTGAAATAAGAAAGGAATAATGTATGAATAATTACCATATAATATTCTTGAAATATAGTAAACCAAATTAATCAGTGGTTCAATTTTTAACTTTACATAAAAGGTTAAAAGCTTCTGACACTAGAATTTTAAGCTTATACTTTAGAAAATAACTTAGAATTTCTCATAAGCTTTCTGGAACTTAAAAAAATGCATCTATTTGTATTTTTATTGTAGGGGTGCATACCCAGCAGTGTTCAGCGGTTACTAGTGGCAGAGATTTCTTTTGGCTCTGTGCTCAGGAATTATTCCTGTTGGTTCTTGGATCTCAAATGAGACACTAATGATCAAAACTGGATCAATTATTTACAAGACAAGTGTCTTACTCTATAATATGACTCTATAATATACTCTATATAATATACTCTATAATATTACTCTATAATATGACTTTGGATCCTGTTAAGAAAATATAGTAATTTAACTTACTTTCTTCTCTAATACTCTATGAATTTTTAAGTAACACTGTCAAGATTTTCTCAAGGTCTTGATAGGTCAGTGGAAAATATTTTGGAGTACATGTTTTGCATGCAGGTTCCTTGGTTCAATCCTTGGATTTGGCTGTTTTCAAGCACTTATTTGAGAATAACACCATAGCACAGCTGGATGTCAACTTAAGCAAAATAAATATTCTCAAACCCGAAGACTGCATGTGTGATGTTACCCAATATGCACACTTATTAAAGATCATATATGTACTCACTTCTCTATTGGAGCAAATAGATGGCAGATATTTTAATTTCTCAAATATTATAAAAGACAGTAGAAATTAATGACATGGACAATGTCTGAAAATTGCCTAATCTTCATGATTTTGTATTCACCTAACAATGTAGCCCAAAATATGTATATTTAATGGTGATGCTATTACCAGGCAAATTATTAGCCATAATCACAAAGAAAAATAGTAATGCTTCTACATAAAAGTGTAGATCAACCAGTCATAGGCACTGGAACAAATCCAGAGAAGCACTTTCATAGAAAAATAGTGCTCATATTTAAGCATTAAATTTGAATCTAAATTATACAATGAATCTTAGTTCTTTATACTATTTTTTCAACCTAGCTATAAGCAGTTAAGCATAATACTATGTCTTTAGTTGATTACTGAAAATCATCGTACTCTGTAATCATATTGACTATTTTCTAATTTCAAACTATGATCTATCTTGTTAATTACAGAAAAGTGAAAAAGTTATATTAATAAAAGAATGTCATCTTTGCTGTTTACTCCATATGCTAACATATTCTTTATAGTTTGTCCATTGAATAAAATAAACAATAATCATTCATTAGCATGAAACTCTCTTCATATATTTATCTTACAATTTTAATATCAATATTTTATAGTACTAGTGCAATTTAAATATTAATATGACAACATATAATAAGCCACAAGAAATATGCATAATGTTGTTATTACTATTTTGATTGATACTTTCTGGGCCATACCTGGTGGTACTCAGGGTTTATTCCTGACTTTATGATAAAGGATTGCTCTTGGAAGCAATGGAAACCATATGCACTGTCTGGAATCAAACTTTGGTTAACCACATGTAAGACAATTACTAAAACCTCTACTGTATCTCTCTGATCTCTTGAAAGCTGTTACCAAATTTATCTTGCAATAGGCATATATATATATATGAGTTTGTGTATTTTTTTATTTTGTGCTTCTATATAGATATACAATATCACTTTATTTTGTTATTTCATGATAATATTTAAATAATTTATATTAATAATGTTTCTGTAGTAGGCACAACGCAGAGGGGCCGTGCCCAAAATGTTAATATACAGTATATTTGCAGTTAAGACTAAATACCTAGAAAATATGATTGGGATGAATAAGAAAATCAGAACTGAATTATTTTGTCCATTTTTTAAACGGATTAGAGTGAGTGTGTCCGCGGCAAGCCTTTTCATACTTGAAAGTCCTGAAAACTAAAACAACATCCCACAGCTTTTGCCATGTCTGAATTTGCCAACTCTAGAGACTCATTCCATGTTCAAATAGGTAAATCAAGCCGCTACATTTCATAGGTACACGTGCAGGTAAAAATTGACAATCTCAGGACAGATGAGCCAACTACCCTCCCTGTTGAAGCCTCACAAGCTTCACCCACCACCCACAATTTTTTCAACAGCTGCACCCATAATTGCTGTTTCACCAATAACCCAACTTCCTGCTTAATCACTGATTTCTGTAGAGATGTCTAACAAACCATGTTTTTTTGAGCTAGCATCAATAATACTTTTGTAGGAGAGATTGCTGGCACCTTCCTCCCATTTTTATGTATTTAAAAAAGGGCTGGTAGATAAAACTGCACCCCAGGGATGTCAAAATATTATCCATAGAGTTGGGAATTCTTGGACTGCAAAGTTGCATATGCATTCATGGACTACCCCATGTTTCTTCACTATTATCACTACAATTGGAGAACACCAATTTAGATGTCAAATTGGAATCAAAGCTACCTAATGTTCAGAAACAAAACAAATAAAATATATACTAGCAACAAGTAACTAAGTAAATCTTCTGACAATGACTAAAATGAACCACATTACAAGATAGAATAATTTTCACAAAATCTTGCTGGACTTTTTAAAATCTGATTTCTTTACCACTTAGCTGTAAATAAACAATATAAAATATATTATTTTCTGCCTTCCAAGGGAGCAGTGTAGGGTATGGTTGATAATTCAGGGACAATGGTGAAAGGAATTTTGCATCAGTGGTGGGATTGGTTTTCAAATATGGAGAAGCAAATATTTTATGAAAAACTATGTATATAGTGGTTTTAAATAAAATAATTAATAAATAAAATAACTTATAAAATTTATAATTTATAAGAAAGAATACTGCTATAAAATAATTAAGTTAAAAAAATTCTGCCTTTGAAATGAAATTAATGTTTGTGTATCCAGGTATATATAAATTGTAAATATTTATTTATAAACAAGGCTAAATGTAGGGATTTATTAAAAAACAGTACATGTATCAATATGATCCATTAATATGTTATTGATTTAGGCCCAGAAAATTTTGAATTCTATTATTACAGATAACTTTAAAATAATTCTATAATTTGAAAAAGCTGTCTTTTCATCAATCTGATTTCCAGTTCACTTTGCTATAACTTAAAAGCATCTGAATTTGAATGTTTATGGAACAATAATAATTAAAATGTGTGAATTTCTAAAGTCACTAAGTTGTAAAATTCTTAATTTTCACCTCATAAATAAATAGTAGATAATTGCTTAAGAACTTATCCTTTTATGTATATTTTAAAGTGAAATAAAAATATTTTCACAAGTGAATTGAAGTATAATTTAAAAGCTATGTTAAAATTATCGAGCTTTAAGATTTGTTGAGGAAGCTAATCTTTTTATCTTTGCATTATTATAAAATTCATTTTAATTAATTTTTGTTTGCAGAAAAATAACTTTAATTTAAGAAAACATATAAAAGAAGAGGTAATAGTACAACATGAAGGGCATATTTGACCTGCATATAATCTACATGGATTATATGCCTAGCACTTCATATTGTTCTCTGTTCTCCACCAGGTGTGATATATGAGCAAATTGCCAGGAGTAAGTCTAAGAACCGCCATGTCTGGCCTCAAAATTAAAAAAATTACATTAATATTTATTTGTATAATTTATATATTAATAGATGTAACAGTAAAAAATAACTGTTTGTTAATATTTTAATTATATTTACTTATTTTATATTGAAAATAAATGCCATGGGTCAGAGCAGAAGGCACAGTGGTAGGGTATCTACCTTGCATGCTCTAGCCTAGGTTGGATCACTTTGCAATCCTCTGGTGTCCATATGATCCCACAAGCCAGGAGCAATATCCGAGCACATAGCCAGAACTAATCCCTGAGCGTCACTGGGTGTGGCTCCAAACCCCCCAAAAAAGAAAATAAATGGCAGGCATATAATCTACATGGCAGCTAAAACTGCACCCAATGGATGTCGCAATATTAGTCACAGAGTTGGGAATTCTTGGACTGCAAAGATGCATATGCATTAATGGACTACTCAATTTGTGCAATTTTCATATTGTTATATTACTAAATAATAGTATATGTCTAAGATACTTAGTATACTTATTAATATCTATTTATAAATAATTAAATTGAAATGATTCCATACAAGATTTTGGCAAACTTTTTCTCTAAATGAGAAATAAAATGTCTTAGACATTCTAATACATCTTATCTTCATCACTATTATGCAATTCTTTTATTTTAATCAAAATGAGCCATAAGCATTAAAAAGAATAAATGGATAAAGCCCAGCTTCAATAAACTTTATTTTCAAAACCAAAATGTGACTATGGGTTTCTGTTTGTTTGTTTGTTTTTTTGGGGGTCACACCTAGAGAAGCTCAGGGGTTACTCCTGGCTCTGTGCTCAGAAATCGCTCCTGGCAGGCTTGGAGGACCATATGCGATGATGGGAATTGAACTGTTGTCCTGTATTGGCCATGGGGAAGGCAAATGCCCTTCCTCTGTACTATCTCTCTGACTCCATAATCTACAAAATAATGGAAGAGCACAAATTATAAAAAAATGTCTTATTTTATTTTTACTTTGTTTTGGCTTTTATCTGTTTTCTTAATATCTAAATATACATATTTAAAAAATGAGAAGAAAAAACACATAAATACCACCAAGACAAAATCCAAACAAGTACTGTGTGTTTATTTGTGTTAGCAATGTTCCTCCAAATTCTGATTATTTTCTTTATTGCAATAAAATCATGAATAGAATGTTTATTTTATAAAAGTAATCTCTCAATCAAAGTGATTAATTAGTAAAGGCATTTTACTAAGTGAAGTCATTCATGACATTACTGCAGACATTACATTAAGTGTTGAATATCATAAAATCTATCAATTATTCAGTGAGCATGATACATCAAGACAAACAGGTGGACCTTCAAATAATGGTTAATTTAAAGTATAATGAATAGAAAATTGGACTTTGAGAAGCATCAGTTCTTTAGTATTTCACATTATAAACGTATGTAACTGACTTTCAGAGTTTCTGATTAAATTTATGAGGTGAGGCCTGAATAAGGGTATTTTTTATTAATACCCAAGATGGCTTATCTGTGAGTGAAGGTTGTTAGTCATAATTTCAGAGTATAAATAGATTAAAATCATGTCTCTATTGTGGGTAAATTAAATTATATAAATCTAGGTGCAATATCTAACTATTAGTCCAATTGTTAACTCTTCCTTTTGTTGACCAGGTAGATTATGAATAGAAAATCACTTTAGATTCCAGAAGATTTTTTGATGTGTGTGTATTTGTTAATGTTTTTGTTGTTCAAGGCCACATCAGGAAGTGCTCAAGGCTTAATCCTAGCTTTGTACTCAGGGATTCTTCTGGTGGGGTTCTCTTGGATAATATATGGCAACAGGGATCAAACCTGACGGAGGTATATGCAAGAAAAGCACCCTTCATGCTGCAGCATCTCAGCCCACCAGGAGCTAATTCAAATGATGCAATGAATGCTACTACTCCCCCAAGCACTTCTAGGCCTGAGCAAGAGTGCACCACAAGATTGGTACATTGAAGTATTCAATTCAGGCCAAGTATTCTGGGAGTTGATTCCATTGAATTGTGAAATGCTTGACTGCAATCAAAGTATAAAAAAAAGAGTAAAAAAAAGCGGGGAAAGACATAGTGGAATAGGGCATTGTTTTTTGAATGAGGCTGGCCCGGATTAAATCCCTGGCATCTCATATAGTCCCCCAAGCCTTCTACGAGTAATGTCTGAGCATAGAACCAAGAGTACCCCTGAATACCACTAGGTTTGCCCTCAAAACAAACAAAATATTGTCTGACATGATTAATTTTTATTATTATATAACAAATTACTTTATTGACTTAACAAAAATACAAGTATATATTATGTATATTCATATTTTATTTGGTTTTAGTATCATAATTGTGGATATAAAGTTCTTTGAATATGTAGTACTGAAGTTTTTATTATAAGAAACCATACTTGGGGCCAGAGTGTTGGCACTAGAGGTAAGGCATCTTTGCAAGTGCTAGTCTGGGACAGAGCATGTTTGGATCCCCCGGGGAGTGCCAGGAGCTATTTCATAGCCAGAAGTAACCCCTGAGTGTCAATGGGTGTGTCCCCCCCAAAAAAAAGAATCCATATTTAATAGAGCCATGTAGGATACAAGGATTAAAAACAGGTGAGCCACATGAATCGCAAGAGCCTTATCCACTGTACTGTATATCTGATGCCATATAGTCAATACTTTTATTAAGCACTATTTCATATTTAGAACTTCACATTAGCTGCAAGATAGCATTATCAAAATAAACAAATTTCTCAATTATATCAACAGAAATGTATTATGAAAGTTTGAATTGTCTTGAAATTTAATCCTTTTTTGATAAAATTATTATATTAGCCACACCCCTCTATCACACATGTAGTCATGCTCATAGCAGGGGTCTCAAACTCTATTTACCTGGGGGCTGCAGGATGCAAAGTCAGTAGTAAGCCTTGAACATTGGGGGTGTGACTCAAATAACTAAAACAAAACAAAACAAAACAAAATTCCTCTAGGGCAGGGCCACAAAACGTTGTATGGAGGGCCGTTTGCAGCCCGTGGGCTGCAAGTTTGAGACCCCTGGAAGTAGTAAAATAAAATTATTTTTATTGAACAGTAAGTTTAATACCAGGATATTTTATTAATTGTTTCAGTGCTTGTCTGTGATAAAATCAAGTGTTATGAAAGAAATGGATATTGTGGAATATATTGTGTGGAGTAAAAGACATCTTTAAAATATTGGTATCCTAAAAATTTTATTATTCTAATTTTAGTATATTTACATAGTAGGAATAGAAGAATTTTTATA
Source organism: Suncus etruscus (assembly GCF_024139225.1). NCBI lineage: Eukaryota > Metazoa > Chordata > Mammalia > Eulipotyphla > Soricidae > Suncus > Suncus etruscus. The sequence goes on along the minus strand of NC_064850.1, from coordinate 100,948,267 downwards.
AGATAGACTAGAGCTTTTGCATGAAAGAACTCAAATATATCAATAATTTCTGTAAATACTGAGCACAAAACAAGAAGACAGCTGTCTACAGGAAGCTCTGGCCCAATATCAATACACTGAATTTTTCAGTATCTAATTTTGAATTTCTCATCCTTAGAAACTATTAGAGATGAGTGTTTGTTTCAGTTTGTGCTTTAATGTAATCTTATTCTGGAACATTTAAGATCACTGTGAGGACTTATATTTCCTGCTTATCATTCTGTTCATTTCCTCTGCTCCCCTTTTGACAAGTCCTTGTTGGTTTAGGTTTTCTTTCATTATTTCATGTTACTAATTTAAAACTTATATAATTACTTCTTGTATTTTGACAGAATATCACAAGTATTTTATAATGCATGTGTATTGTAAAAATGCTTTATTTTTAGTACTTTTAGAAATTATTTGAAATTAATTGATGACTCAAGTTTTTTATATTATTATTTGACTTTCCCTATAGCAATGGCTTAAGGTGGAAATGAGGAAAATATTTCATCTTGTTGACTCTCCATAATATTTTTTTGATATCCATCATATCTCCATTGTCATACTAGTAATAATTATTGTTAGAATAACTATGATTCTTAATCATAAATCATTAATTATAATGATCACTTATTCATAAATGAGTTACCTATCTTTTAAATCTCTTTGTTTTCAATAATGATTTAAATATTTTATATTTCAAATTTTTCTCATATAAAGCTATATATATTTCCAACATTTTTTCTACAATAAATCCACACATTGATGCAGTTCTTTTCTATTTTTTGTTTGTTTGTTTTGTTTTTGGGCCACACCCTGTGAAGCAAAGGGGTTACTCTGGCTATGTGCTCAGAAATAGCTCCTGGCTTGGGGGATCATATGGGACACAGAAAAATCGAAACACAGTCTTTTCTAGGCTAGTGCCAGCAAGGCAGATACCTTACTGCTCCACACCACCTCTCTGGCCCCAGAATCAGTCTTTTTCATAAAACACTAATTCTTTCTAGTGTCATTATAATTTCAGCTACTTTGAAACTTCTAAGAGCCGATTATTTATTGCATGTGTTCCTTTTAGAATGATTCCATACTGACTATTCAGCAGGGTCAAGGTACAAAAGGCATGTTGAAGATGCACAGTAAGTATTATATTTCATTCAAATTGTTTAAATGTCCTTACACGTATAAAATTATTACAATTCAAATACTATAATGTTCTTAATGGTATTCAGTACAGCACTTACTTTCCAAGAATGGTTTGTTTATGTTAATTAGCTTTTAATCGGGTAAAATGGTACTATTTACCACAATGGCACTGTTAAACTATTCTTGCATAAAAATGACAAGACTTTTCTGAAACTAGGACCTGGAATAAAATTTCAGCTAAACAATTGATCCATTCTGATGATTAAATTTCAATTATAAAATACATGGAACATTATTAGAGAAACAAATATTAAAACAAAAAGTATATTATGCATGCTGCTTATAAGTACTGTGTTTATTAACAATTTTCAATTACATTTTTTATAAATACAACACTCTCAAGAATAAGAAATTACTTTCCCCATAAGTAGCAAAGAATATTTGTTGCTTCATTAATATGACATTTTGATGATTTTTCTTTGAAAACATTCAATTAAGAGCTTACAGGGCCATTATAGTTGAATTTAATATATAAAAAACTGTGCCAGTCATGTTAAGTTAAAAATGAATTCTATTTTGAATTAGAATGGCTATGCCAATTATAGTTTATCAGTTAAAAACCTCGTAAAGTAAACATTTTACATTATGCAAAGCATAAAGTGATAAGCAAAAAGCAGTTAAAATCATTTGTCCCTCATTTTGATATTTCAAAGTGCCTTATATATACATAGTATATATTAACTAGTATATGTATATATAAGCTGAAACTATCTGAATAGACAGATGTGACAATGTAGTTTGTTTTGGGAACCATACATGGGAGATTTGTGTTTTTAGGATTCCTCTGAAAGTGCATAGGGGCAATATGCAACAGTAATATTCAAACCTGAGTGATCATGTTCCAAGCTAACACTGCTTACTGCAAAATCTCTCTGGCCCCAGATAATATTATTATTATTTACATATTATATCTATTTACATATTATATTTATTTACACAGGGATTAGAAAGTTCTGATGGTTCAATGCTTAGGTCCTAAGTTTAATGGATTGTATCTATCAGTACGTTGACAGCAAAGCCAACTAAGTAGTCACAGTTGTCACATTTTTACTAAATGTATATATATTTGAGAACAAGACATTTTCCCCAGACATGCTTTGGTGGGGTGGTGGTAGAAGCAAATGGAAAAAAAAGTAAACAAATTAAATATATATGTATTGATGAGGTTCATCATAGATCAACCATATATATAATTGCTAAATATGTTTGTTTGGTTCTGGTCTCACTTACAGTAGTTCTCAAGCATTATTCACAGCTTTGTGCTCAAGGATCTTTCCTAATGAAGTTTGGAAATCATATGTGGTACTGTGATTAAAATGGGATGAATCCATGTAAGTAAAATATTTATGCTCAATTCTGGGTTCACATTTTGTTTAAAATTTATTATTTTCAGTGACAATTTCAATGCTAGGATCACATAAATGCAAGGCAAATATACACTTGCTCTGCTACAACAGCCCCCAATCTGACTTTAATGTAAATTAAAATATCTACACAATGATGTGAGAAGTAATATCTCACTAAAGACAATGGCAGTCTACTTAAAATATTGGGGCTTGATATATGTAGTTTTAGTTAAGTCTGAATATATTTTATGACATTGAAATATTTTCCAAAAATACAGACTATGAAAATAATAACTTTTTGCTTTGATACTACTTTATAGAAGCAAAGATAATTTAACTTATTCCTTTACCATCTATACCTATTCTCAACTTGTCATCTTATTCATATCATCATTAGTTCAGAGCAATACATAATTAATATGTTTCCCTCAAACAATCAAAACATAAGATTCATCTGGCTACAGAATTCAAAGTTGGATATAAAGACATTGAATATTTGAAACTATATGTATTAATCACTACATTCTTTCATGGATGTAAAAGCTCTACTAAGAGAATGTTGTATAAATTTTTAAAAGATATGTAGCCAGTGAGTACTAGACCTATGTTTCAAAATTAAGTAGATAAAATCTAGAATTTGTGTATCATTTATTGGGCTCTGATTCAGACACTTGAAATAAGGATGTTTACAATGTAATATTGATTCATAGCCAAGAAGTAATTCAAATATTGATATAAGATTTGGGACATCTGTTCAAATTCAGTTTAACATATTTACAGATGTAGAATTGAAAAACATAGACAGACATGATTAGGCCTGGCTAACTCTTTTTGAAATAGTGATGTCTCATCTTAAAGTGCTAAATATATATTTTATTTATATCACTGAAATAAAATGTTTTTCCATCTTCCAAATACTGTTTTAAATCAAGATTTATTAGATATATATATATATATGAGAAATTAAAATGATATTCAAGGTGCCGGATCAGTGCTGCTGCGGTTAGGCATTAGCCTTGCATGCGGCTGACCTAGGACAGACAGTGGTTTGAGCCCCCAGATTCCCATATGGTCCCCCAAGCCAGGCTCGATTTCTGAGCGCATAGCCAGGAGTAACCTCTGAGCATCACTGGTGTGGCCATCCCCTCCCAAAATAAAAATAAAAATAAATAATATTCAAGAATTATTACTATTAGTAGTATTAGTATTAGTATTACTATTATTAGTATTTTGTTTTTTGGGTCATACCCAGCTGCGCTCAGGGGTTACTCCTGGCTTTATGATCAGAAATAGCTCCTGGCAGGCTCGGGGGACCATATGGGATGCCGGGATTCGAAGCACCAACCCTCTGCATGCCAGGTAAATGCCTTATCTCCATGCTATCTCTCCAGCTCCTCAAGTATTATTTTTAAGCCAAAACTTTAAGGTAAAAGAATGCTCTTATTGATTTCTTCATTTTAACAGAATATATGATATAGTAAATAATTGAAATATTTTATAAATAGAGACAACAACTCTTAACGAAAAAGTTAACTGATATTGAAATTAACATACATTTTCTTTTTTAGATAGGTAAACTAGAACAACTTCCAATATTAACATTTTTCCTCTCTCGTCTGGCTAAGTTTAACTCATCAAATTTATGTTACAGGACATTTCACAGACCTTCATGTAGAATAAACTTAAATGTTAAAGAATATCATAAAATTATCAAGGTGGTAAATGAAAATGAAGACACACATTTCATTGTTCTCTTATAGACAGAGAAGTGCACTGAATTATTTATCTCTTAAAAATGTAAAATTTTGAGATGGTTGGAATACAACACTTATTAGTGACCATTTATAAATGACCAAGTAATTGTAAGTTTGCTAAGTACATATCTATTAAGATTCAATCATGTTTCAATTCAGAAAACATAAAAAAAGTTGTATTTCGGAGAAAAGTATCAAACAAAAAAAATTCTTGAACTCTGAAAACAGATTTGATTTTACAGCGTTGGGGTAGGCAGAGGGCAAAGTAGAAACTACATAAGGAAAGTGACAGAAGGTCTAAGACAGTCTGGCAGTGGTGGCACAACAACTTGGATACCAAAAGTAGTTACAGTATTGTAAACATATAACAAAAATAAGAAAATATTTTAAAAATCTTAGTAGTTAAAGCATGTGAGCAATAACTTTACATGAACAAATATTTAATTATATTGATACAAAATAATGCTTAATAAAATAGCTGAATATATCATGAATATAGTTTGAACAAGTTTGAAGTGGCTATTAGGTTTAGCATAACTGTTTTGAATACATTAGTTTTAGTTTCTTTAGACAGATACTTAGAAATAGAGGGAAGCATTAGCAAATAATGATAGATGACATTGGATACATTTCATTAAGCAGCTGCCGGAATTGCCATTGGGTTATGAAAAATGCTGTACTTGTCAAATTATGGAGATGAAAAATAAATAAGCAATAGTTTACAACTCCTGTATTAAAATTAAAAATATATAATGTTCGTATTATTGTTTATGCATTATGGCATAGGATGGAATATTTATCGGAAGTCAAGAGTAATGCTTAATCTGTATGTCTCTATGTTAATGAGCTTATTCCTCTTCTCAATCATTTTGTGGATACTATGCAGCACAATTGATAAACACTAAGGATTTCATTTGGTTTATACAATTCTCTTGATGCTCATTTATTTGTGGATAACTTAATAGGACCTGACAAGTGTTTCTTAGTTTCATGCTTTTCAGAGGCCTGAGATTTTCTTTAAAGAAAAAAATAGCTCAGAGAAATCTGAGAAAGAATTGTTTCTGCCATATTGAGAGATTCTTATTCCTAACTGGAAAGCAAAACCCTCTCCTATTTTCTGATCTTGGTCTCAGATATAAAATATCTTTTTGCGAGCTTAATACTACAAATGAAACAGGGTTTAAAAATGTTCAATATTACTGATATATTCCCATGAAACTTTAAATATATTATTTATTACTCTATTATACACGAATATTTTTAATTACTTACCTACCTTATATCTATAATAAAAAGTTTTTGAGGAAAAATGCCTCTACAGAAAAGGTATTTCATTAAGTATCTTCAACACCTGATGAGTTGTGACTGAAAAGGATGAAGGGAAAATTAAAATAATCCCTGTTGTGCCTCAGCACCACTTTGTTTACATCTACCCAGCAAGTAAACTGCTGGATTAGCATTATTTGAAGACACCTCTTCTTTGCATAGTATTTAAGGACAGAATATTACTTTAGGATATTACTCAATTTATGATGGTAAATACATAGCGTTCTACAGTTTGCATATGAAGAATATTATTTTGGTAATTTAATTTTTTTCAGTGATGTTATAGATTCCTTGATTATCTTTCCAGGTACATGAAGTTGCAACCATATTTACCTAAACTGCAACAGTTACATGGAGTTGGATCTGTCATAACTCGGAATGTGGTTAATTAACTATCTCACATAAGAATATATTCTGGGATATTATAATCACCCTAATTCCAGCATATGTACAACATGTCAATACAAAGCTACTGTGTACACATATATCATGCTATTTTTCTGCAGCTAACATAGCGAACACAACTAAAATATCAAAGAGGTCTCTGGCAAGCAATGAGACAACAATGTACTCAAGATAAATGATGTGAAACTTTCACTTTCACTACTCCTATATCTATTCATCTAGTGAGCTGAACATATCTAAGCTTTACTAAGCATGTATATTTCAGACCTCAGAGCCTAAGTCTTTTGTGGGTATCTTCTCTCACAACTTCCTGTTTATCCCACCTGGCTGGTCAGACCCACCCACACCTGGGACGGTCTGCAATTTGGCACAAAAAATATCACATGTGCTGCCTGGGTGGAAGGAGAGGAAGGCAGCAAGAGAAATGAGAGCGGCTGAAAGGGAGACAGAGAACCCCTGAGAGAAAGAGACAGATAGCCAAAGGAGATGCGACAGAGAGAGGCTGCTTGAAAAGTTTACCATATAAGTCATGTGAGGAAATGCACATGATGGTTAGGGCCCTGAAATAAAGCTAGCTGACTCCTAGACTTTATATTTTATAAATAAAACAACAGTCTTTAATTATATGTATTAGAAAACTGATAATTTAAAAAATATCTTTAAAAGCTTTAACATGCTATGTCTCAAAGGCCCAATGACTCATATATTGCTGCTTCTATCATAGAAGACTAATAATAAAATAATAAATAACTAAAATCACCTGATTTATAAGTTAATGATAAACTTTACTAAAAAGTGAAGCTGAATCTGTACAGAGAAGGTTTACAAAACTCCACTTTAGTTCAACATTAATAATGACCATGACATGATTTAATTGAAATATGTCAGCTGAAGCTCACACTTGAATATAATTTAGTTGAATCTATTTTGATTTAAAAGACTGAATTTTTTCTTGAAGCATAATAATTTGAGATATATAGTTATTAGATTACCCTGGTACGAGTATACTTAAGGGGATTAATAGATATCTCAAGGAGAAAAGTGGATGGTTTCTATGTTGGAACTCTAACTTGATCTCTGGTGCTTCACAGTCTCTCTTGAGCATTTCTAAGTGTAAACAAAATATATCTCAATATATAGTATAGCTCAAACTTGTTATTTTAAAAATTAAAAAGTCTATCAATTAGCTGTAATTTTAAATTAATATTGTGTAGCTTTAGTTATAATGACATTTTATAAGGAATTTAAAATATTTAAGCTTCTTTTTTTCAACTGTTCATGGTAATATTTGGTGCTTTAAGAGCTCTGGGATTAAATAACTATAACCCTAATATTATTTTATATTGAGCTTCAGATTCATACTTGAAACCCATATATAAGTATCATATAAATAAAACATTGGAACTTAATAGGATTATCTTATTTAAAAGTAATGGTATTCAATATACAGTGTCATTTACAGTTTAGGAGCATATAAAATACTTATGATCAAGACTTGGCAGTTCAAATGTTTAGAGACCATGTTTTATATATGGGAGTTCTAGGCTTGATTTCCTGTAACAAATGGTATCCATAATATCCCTTGAAGCAATCTCCAAACATGAAGCTAGGAGTAGTCCCAAATACCACAATTGTGGTGGTAAACACAATTGTGGTCTACACAATATAGACACAATCTGTCCCCTACTCAAACAAAACAGTGATAATATTTTCTGACTTATCAGAATATTCAAATTTTAAAATTAAAATGATCTAAAATATACTCATATTGTTAAAGAACATGTCTTATATCATGTAAATTTACATATAAAGGTGCCTGTCTTTGGGGAGCATACCTGGCAGTACTCAGGGTTTACTCTTGGCAGGCTTGGGGAGACCATATGGGATGCCAAGAATCAAATCCATATAGGCTCCGTGGAAGGCAAAACCCTATCTTCTGTATTAGTTTTGGCCACAACCGTGTCTTTCTATTAAACAAAACTAATAACCAATATTTTATGGAGCATACCCAGCAGTGCTCTAGGTTTTTCCTGGATCTGTACACAAATGACCAGGCCTGGAGGGACTCAGGGGAACATACAGTATACAAGAGATTGAAACAGAAATGGTTACTGTACTTACAAGGCAAGAGCTTTGCCACCTATACTATCATTTTGATCCCCTAGTCAATAATTTTAATAAATACATTTTGAAGTACCAAATATTTCCTTAAGAAATGAAAACAGTATTTTGAAAACAATTCCAATATAATATCATAGTTTTCTAATAGAACAATGTGACATTGTATATAGATCAGCTTATTTTTAACTTGGAATTTCTCAAGGTTTAAATCAAAGCCACAGTTAGTTTGAATTCTTTACTAATCCCGGGAATCTAATCCACTTTCAGTTCAAACAGGATGTTGGCCAAATCCAGTCCTTAAAATTATAAAGAATGAACTTGCCTGGCTGTCATGGTTAATTCCCAGAGGACTATCTATGGTTTATGTCTCAGCACTCTGCAAGTTAAAATGTGCAATAATAATTCACTTCTCTTCTTGTCTCTTATAGATTCACTTTGACTTCTGTATGAGTAAGCTTTCTGCATTTGAGAAGTTGTGATTAATTTATCCCACCTGGACAATCTCTCTGTCTTTAGATATTTTTTATACTTAACTTTGCAATCTTCTGTTTTTACATGCAAGTAACATGAAGTATTAATAAATTTCAAGAGTTAGAATGTGGATATATTTGGAATAGGGAACACTTTTTGATTACCACAGATATTGTCGTTAATTTCAATATTCTATATTATCATTATTGAAATAGTTTAATTAAAATATTTTTCAAATGATAATCATTAAAATTATGGGCTGGAATGGTAGCACAATGGTAAAACATTTGCCTTGCATGCAGATGACCTAGTATGGTACGTGGTTCAATCCCCCTGCATTTAATATGGTTCCCCAAGCCAAAAGTAATATCTGAGTGCAGAGCCAGGAGTAACTCCTGAGCTTCACCAGGTGCAAACCCCCCAAACATAATAAATAAATAAAAAAATTATCTAGCATACATAATTTTTATACCAAAATTTTATTTGTAAAACCAAGTTTTAGCTCTGGAATTCACAAAACATAAATAATGTTGACATAAAATAGCAATCTTGGTAAATGATAGGTAGATAGAAATAACAATTTAATTACAAAGTAAGAAAAATAATCCAGACTCTAACCCAAATAAGATACCATCTAGTAATTTCACTCTGAAGATATACTCAAAATAAATAAAAATAAAATATAAAAATTTATTTATTTTTATTTTTTATTTATATGCCTATAAATATCCAAGATGTATAAAGTTGTTCTATCAATTTAATGGTACAAGCACTAGACAAAAAAATAAAATAGCTTTTTTTACACACTTTTGATCAGTGTTTAAAATATCATTTAATATATTTAATATCGCATATATGTGAGAAGAAATGTCATTTAAATATGTTTTAATATTATATAAAGTTGAGGAGAAAACAAAGAAAAATCTTGGAAATTATTCTCAAAATGTGTGTGTCAAAATTAAAATTGATGATTTGTCCATATAGAAATTGAAACATATTCATCATGGGTAACAAACAATAAAAGGAAAAGATATTTAAAAGAGTGGTAAAAGGGGCCGAGAGATAGCATGGAGGTAAGGCATTTGCCTTTCATGCAGAAGCTTGGTTGGTCAAATGATGACATCCCATATGATCCCCTGAGCCTGCCACAAGCGATTTCTGAGAGTAGAGCCAGGAGTAACCCGTGAGCGCTGCCGGGTGTGACCCAAAAATAAAACAAAAAAAAAGTGGTAAAATACTGTATATGCCTAGCAAATCATTTATAACTTGAATTTTATAAACAAAATTTTAGGAACAAAAATAATTTGTATTTTAAAAAGTAAATGAATTGAACAAAAACAACTTCAAAGAATATATACATATACATTCTTTAAGGAAAAGATTCAAGAAATGTTTCAAGAAATGCAAATAAAAACAATAATGAGATGGCATATCATGAGAATATATAAAAATAAAAGTGATGCTGATGGAAAAATAAAATAATGTAGGTCTTAAAATATGGTACTTATTGAAACTTATATTTGAATGTGCTAAATATGTATATTCTAAATATAGCTATGGAGTTGTGACACATTAATTTCAATGAGTATATACAGGTGAATCTGAGTACAAGCAGTCAATCTAAGAGTCAATTACTGAATTTTGTAAATACATATAATATTAACATTTACATCATGATGCCATTGTCAGTTAAAAGTAATCAAAACATATGGCATGTATAAATAAAAATAACATTACTTTTATAATTTTAGTTGTATTTCATGTATCATATATATAAGTTTAGTGATTTTTTTTAAACTTTTAAAAATATAGAGGAAGGGTCAGAGAGTTTTCACAGAAAGTAATATAGGTGATTCAATATCTGATACCACATCTTAACTACCAGGCATTGATGGGGTTAACTCCTGAACAAAGAATCAGTAATAGCTTCTGAGCACTGCAGAGTGTGGTCTAAAATCACTCTAGCCCCAAAACACACCCCACAAACATAAACATATAGATACATACACATACACATATATAAATATACAAATAGTATAAATATTCATAATAATATTTAAAGTATATATTTAATATGATCAAAATGTAAATATTCTAATGTATAAAATATTATATTATGAATATATATAATAAATATATATATCAAGAAAGAGAGAGAGGGAGCAAGAGGAGATACTTGAACATAATATTACGATCTATTGTCAAATGATGGCCTGCAATAGCCAAGAAAGGGAGTTAGAGGTGTTCAAGAGTACATTGGAAAAAAGGTCAATGAGAAAGAGAAAGTTTTTTATAAAGTTATGGAATAGAAGGTTATTGCCCTGAAATTTTTTCATTTAATACAAATCAGACTCTGCAGATAAAAGACAGTAAACTGTTATAATAAAATGTAAACTTTTTATTACTTAAAGTTTCAAGGAGAAACACCAACCTTCCTTTATACATTACTTATAAAATAATGTTAATTATTTATAAATATTATATATAATTTAAATAATATATCAATTTAATTTTAACACTTAAAGTGCTTTAATCCTTAAACAATGGTAAATAACATAAGGATAGCAAAGTTAACACTTAATTGAGATTAAGTGATGTAGACATTTACTTAAGTATGCAATGATAAGAATAAAACAGTAATGTAAATAAAGCAGCACTATCATGTTGCTAGGTGACTGTGTCAGACCTTCCTTAATACTACAGGTAAATTTCCTCCTTTAAGTCTCAAAAAACCATTCAGACTATATTGATAGAAGAAAAGAAATGTGTAGCAAGTCAGCCCCTGAAGAGGTTGACTGATGGTTGGATGGAGAATGAGGCCTTTTTCTTCCAGCTCGAAGCACGCGTCTGCCACCCTGTCTAGCCCAAGGTTCTGAGGTGAAACGGCGGGTAAACAGCTCGCAGACAGTCAGGCTCGTGGAAATATTCTCTTTATTCGGAGGACAAAACTGAAGTCCAAAGACTCAGCTTCAGTTCCAGCCAAAAAGCCCCTGCCTTCCACAGACCCTTGTTTTTATACCCCAGAGTCAGGTACCACCCAATGGTGGAAGCAGAATCAGGTCCTACCCTAGGGTGGGGGCAGAATGCCAGGTCACACCCTAGGGTAGGGCACAATCACCAATCAGTTTAGGGTGAGTAACATAGTAATCCCCCAAAATATTTACATATGCAACAGAAATGTACTTAGTATCTAAATGAACAGCTATTTTATTTTTATTGATTGATGGGAACAAGGAAAAAAGCAAGTCTCAAATTAAAAAAAAAAATCCCTGTAAGGAGTTATAAAAACATACAACCTAATCTATTGAAGCCAAAAAGAGAAGCTAAAAGTCCAAAACTAGGTTGAGTCTAAAGAAAATAGAAAATTGAACAAATATTCAGTATAAAATTTAAAGATGACAAATCATCTTGCACACATCATTTACATCATTTCCAATAATGTATCCAAGAGCAAAAGATGAGAATGAAAATTTTTCATCATTTAATATTTGGAAAAATTGACCACTATTCATGTTAGAAATAAAATCTTTATGAATAATATAAACGAAAGTTAATTCCGAATGAAAAGAACAGAAAAAATACTAATCCTGACATCATAAAGTGCATTTAATAAAGCATAATCAAATACTAATTGGCTTCTAGGTAGAATAGAAAAATTCAAATTAGAAAAGGCAATGAAGGGGCCGGAGCAGTGGTGCAAGCAGTAAGGCTTCTGCCTTGTCCATGCTAGCCTAGGACTGACTGCGGTTCAATCCTCCATATGGTCCCCAAGCCAAGAGTGATTTCTGAGTGCATAGCCAGGAGAAGCCTCTGAGCGTCACCAGGCGTGACCCCAAAACAAACAAACAAACAAACAAACAAAAAGAAAAGAAAAGGCAAGGAAAACAAGGAAAAAATAAACAATTGGTATAACAAATCAAAAAGCTTTTGCAAAACTGAAGAAACTGTCATTATAGCTAAATGCCATTCTACTGAGTAAAAGAAAATAGTTCCTCAAGATAAATCTGACAAATGCATTATCTATATAGAAAAACTGCGTAAGGGACTCACAAAACTCACCAATGGAAAGAGATGATTCCGTCAAAAACTGAGGATTAGAACTAAAAAAGCACTTCACCGAAGAAAATATGCATACAAGTGTCCAGCAAAAACATCAAAAATAGTTCATTATTTATTACTAGAATATATAAAATAAAATAAAAAAATCATTATCAGTTCATATAAATAAGTGATCCAGATCTAAAGGCCAGAAGTATTAAATAATTACTATGTATAATAACTTAATAAAAGCATCATTCAAAAATTGTTTGAGTTCTACAGCAGGTAGGGCTCTTGTCTACCATTCAGCCAATCAGATTCAATTCTCAGCACCTTATACAATCTCCTGAGCCCCACCAAGAGTGGTCCTTGATCACCCAAGGAAGATTAATCCATACATACCACCAAGTGTGGCCTAAACCAACACTGTTTGAGACTAAGAATGTACTCAAGCGGTAGAACACATACTCTATGCATAAAAAAAACTTGGATTTGATTCCCAGAATTACTTTCCACATTCCCTCTGGCATCACCAGGTAAAATCCTAGTATTCCAAGAAAACTACCATGAATAAATACCAACCTAAATATTACCAGGAGTGATAGTGAGTCTCAATAATCCTTGACATTAAACTTTATCACAATATATACATATGTATATATAATGTACATATATATTATCCAAATCATATATATGATTTAAATGAAATTATCTCTTTACTAATTTTATATTAACCTTCAAATTAATTATGTAACCATATCTGAGCCCTAAAATATATATTGAAATTTATTTTAAAATGTCATTTTATCCTTAAAAAGCAACATGTATATTAGATATCTAAAATATAATTTACCAAGCATCACAGTATCTGTATTAAATAGAATATCTATAAAGTTTATACAAATATATCAAGAAAATAATATGCAGCTCTACACAATGATGCCATATCAAGCTGAAAACAATGACAATATTTAATTATGTATATATTGGTATATTGAGTACAAAATGATAATATAATTTTATAGAATTGAACATGCAGAAAAATAAAACTGCCTAAAATGTCTACCTTTCTACCTCAATTAAAAATAGCTGATCACTTTTAAAATGTTACATTTATCAGTTATTTTCTGAATACAAGATCCTTTTATAACTATATAAATTTAATTATTTAATATAATGATCTTATTGTTAATATCCAAGTCTGAGTATATATATAAAAAGAAATGGCTGAACAATAAATAGTATGCTTTTTCAAGTTTAAGGAAGAGATATACACAAAAATTAGATTACAGATTTTGTGGTTTTTCCTTTTTAAGTAAAAAGTAGGGACTGTAGAATTAATTAATTGTGAGTAGGGCACTTGGTTTGCACACAGCTGACCCAAGATGGATCCCTGGAAACTCGGAATTCCATAAGCTTGCCAGGAATGATTCCTTAATGCAGAGCCATATGTGTTCAACACTACTGGGTGTGGTCACAAAGCAACCAAAAGCAAAAAACTGTAGTAAATAATTCTGCTTACCATTAAAAACAAAAAGAAATAAATTGTTGAAGCAAAAGGCACTAGGAGACAAAATAAAGTATACCATGGCTTGGAAGTGAAAAGAAGCCAGGATACAACATTGGATGAAGGGCTCTCGTCATTTAGCAATGATTTGAACTTGAAGGATAAGTGAGTTCCACAGTGATGGAATAGGGCAAGACTGAGTTTTCCAATAAAAAGAGTATATACATTATCTTTTAGAAAAATATTTTCAATATTTTAATGTCTTTTTTAATGTGTAGAAACCATTCAATTCTAAAAGCATATGCCTGTGTGCATTTAGTTTCAATGAAATAGTCATTTTCATTATTTTAAAATGTAGGTGCTGAGAAATTAAAGTATGCGTCCACCACTCTTACCTGTCATGAAACTACCCTTGGTTCAATCCTTGGCACCACATATGGTTCCTGAGCTCTGCCTAGTATGATCCCTAAACACTGAGCCTGGAATAAGCCTTGGTCATTATTATGTATAAACACCTCCAAAACACACACACACAACCAAACATACAAAAAATGTAAAGTTATTTAAAATTTATTTGAATTATATCAATAATTTGATCTTAGTGTCATATATTTTGGGTAATATTTTATAGTATAGCCATAAAATACTTTAGTTTGGGATGCATTTTTTTTCAATTTTCTGTGTTATATATGTATTATGTATCCAATAGAAAATAAATTTTGAATTTTCACATTTTTTTGTAAGAGTGGTAAGCAAAAAACTCTTCTTAATGTCAGGCACCGTCACACCACAAGCCATAAAATTACTACTCTACATTATACAAGTCTTTATAGACTTGTCTATTATATTTTCATTGTATGATATATTTATTAGTATGCAAGATCATAAAAATCAATACATATATGCAATTTACTAGTCAAGTAATAATTTATTTTACTTTGAAGAGATTTCTAAAATTATAGTGTATATTGGGCAAATCCAAAAAAAACATATCTAAGGAAGAGTCAAATAGTTCAACAATATTATCTATAACATTTTACAAACTATTTTTAATTTTATTCATTTGTTTGGGTTTTTATGACTACACACAGAATTATTCAGGATTTACACCTTACTCAATGCTCAGGGAACATGTCTGGAGTATCTCAGGTGATCATTTAGAGTGATAAAGATTGAACCTGGTTTGAACTTCTGCAAATCAAAGAGCTCTACTTACAAAATTATAACTCCAATTCTACATATCATTGTAAAGACAACATTTTTACATACTGACTGGCACTTTTGTTTTCTTGTCTTTTAGGGAA